>NC_081183.1:88253561-88374205 GCF_029867415.1 Vicia villosa
TGTCCCAATTGCTAAGGTATCCTCGCTGGTTGCCTAAAGAATAATGACTATTCTATCCTTCGCTAAAGACTACCTACCCTCTATATGGTAGGGACAGTTTTATGGCGAACGATACTTCCTCGATGACCCTTCAACATCCAATGAAAGGACTTCCTACCCTCTTATGATATGGATAGCCTTTTCAAACCGAAAAGCTAAAAGAACAAATTTTCTAACTTAGGGTAGGTGCTCCTGATTGCTTGCTCCATTCAAATTCAAAATTCAAAATCTTTTCCCACTTATTTTCAAAGAATCTTTTCAAAAAGACTACGCTTATTTACAAGCTAAAGTTCTTATTCAAACATTTTCTTATTCACACACTACACTTCAAACATTTTGAAAACAAAGCGAGCTAAGCAATTAAGAGCCCATGGATAACCATGGATACAAAGGGTGCTTTAAACCTTCCCTTTGTATAACTTACCCCCCGAACTCAAAATCTTTTTAAAAGGTATTTTCCTGTTCTTTTAGCCTTTCTATATATTGGATAAAATAAAAGTCGGTGGCGACTCTTGCTATCCGCACATTTCAAAAAGTCAGTTCTCCCACCGTATTACAGCTTCATACTTCTGGATTAGTGCAAGAGCTTTAGTCTCCTTGACTTGGGCATTTCCTTCATGAGTCATTTTTCAATGATTCATATATGTCATGGGCAGTTTCTCTGTTTGATATCTTCTCATATTCAGCATGAGAAATAGCATTCAGTAGAATAGTCCTACACTTGTGATGATTTTTGAATTGTTTCTTTTGATCATCACTCATTTCTTGTCTTGACATCTTTACTCCTCTAGCATTTACTGGTGTTCTAGTGTAGCCATTATTTCCATTGTTTTGTTCAACAAAAGAACCAGATGTAGATGTATCTTTTTGAGCAGCCATAAAGACGTGTTTTTCTCTTCCTGAATCTTTTTCTAACACGGTTAAGTGCTTGCACCTAGAACCGGCGCTCTGATGCCAATTGAAGGATAGAAAAACACTTAGAAAGGGGGGGTTTGAATAAGTGTGACTTTAAAAACTCTTAAGATAAAAATAAATAACACAGTTATTTCTATCCTGGTTCGTTGTTAACGAAACTACTCCAGTCCACCACCTTAGAGTGATTTACCTCAACTGAGGATTTAATCCACTAATCAATCTTGATTACAATGGTTTTCCACTTAGATACCCTCTTAGTCTTCTAGAGTGTTCTGATCACAACTTGATCACTCTAGGAATACACCACTTAGAAACTTCTAAGTCTTCTAGAGTCTACTGATCACAACTTGATCACTCTAGGAACCTTTTACAAATCAATGTAAAAATAAGTGTTTACAAGAGTATTCAAATGCTTTTTAAAAAGCTATAATCACAACTGTGATATTTCTCTTAAGTTCTAAGCTTAAATCTCACTAAGATATTACAAGAGTAGTGAGGTTGAAGATGAAGTTTAAGAGCTTTTGAATTTGACAGTGTTTCTATATTTTGCGCAAGAGTTGTGTATCAGCTTCTCATCAGAACTTCTATTTATAGGCGTTTGGTAAGATGACCGTTGGGAGCATTTAATGTGTTGCGTGTTCCGTATAGCTTTGCATTTATTGTTTCACTCTTTTGTCAACTACCTCGAGCCTTGTTTTTACTGCTTCTACTGACTTTGCCTTTTGTAGCTTCTAACGTTCCTTTTGTCAGTCAGAGTAGCCTGTCATCTTGTACTTGTTTCTGATGTAATCTTTGTAGATACAGCGTTTGAATAATCAGAGTCAAACAGCTTGGTGCAGAGCATCTTCTTGTCTTCTGACTTTGAAGTGCTTTAGCGTGATACCATAACAACTTCAGTGCTTCTGCTACTGATCTCATGTTCTACTGATGCTTCATAGACCATGTTCTGATTCTGCTTGTCCATCTTCTGATGTCTTGCGAGAGCATGTTCTGATGTTGCATACTTGAACCTTTTGAGTCAGTGCTTCTAGCGCTGATTTGTGCGTACTCCTTATATAATTCCTGAAATGGAAAATGTAAAGGATTAGAGTACCACATTGTCTTATACAAAATTCATATACATTGTTATCATCAAAACTAAGAATATTGATCAGAATAAATCTTGTTCTAACAATGGGTACAAATAAATTTTGAGCCATTTTCCTTTGTTTCTTAAAATCGTGAACCAGGCCACGATACAACCTTTGAAAGTCCTAAGTGAAGCATGGTTAGCTCGAAAGCATACTGTTACCAAAGGTATCCTGACTCCTTAAGGCTTATCATAAATCCTAAGTTGATATCACGTTTTTACAAATATCGCTTTCTTACATCTTTGGTTTTACTAAAAATGTTTTTAAACTTCAAGACAGATGTATGCATTGCATTTTTATGAGTGTCATTATAAAACGATTTTGTCTACATAATTTCAAATCTTTGACATCAGGAAGAATCTGCATGGGGTATGACTAATGACTAAAAGTCCTCCCGACAGATAAAGTTGCAGAGACGTCTCCAACGCCTGACTCAGTCAACTAGGAGCCTTTCCAGGTAGTATTCTCTAAGACGTTTATCATCCTTTCTAGGAACCTTTGTAGGTATTCTTGTCTAAGACGTTTGTCATCCTTTCTAGGAACCTTTCTAGGTAGTCTTCTATAAGACGTTGCTAATCCTTTCTAAGAGCCTTTCTAGGTAGTCTTATTTAAGACATATCACATCCTTTCTAGGAGTCTTTCTAGGTAGTCCTTTTTAAGACATATCACATCCTTTATAGGAGCCTTTTTAGGTAGTCTTGTTTAAAACATATCACATCCTTTCTAGGAACCTTTCTAGGTAGTCTTGTTTAAGACGTTTCATATCCTTTCTAGGAGCCTTTCTAGGTAGTCTTGTTTAAGACGTTTCATATCCTTTATAGGAGTCTTTCTAGGTAATCTTGTTTAAGATGTTTCATATCCTTTCTAGGAGCCTTTCCAGGTAGTCTTGTTTAAGACATATCACATCCTTTCTAGGAGCCTTTCTAGGTGGTCCTTTTTAAAACATTCCATATCAATTCTAGGAGCCTTTCTAGGTTAGTCTTGTTTAAGACGTATCTCAACCTTTTTAGGTAACCTTCCTTAAATATTTATCCAATCCTTTCTAAGACATCTCTTTCCCTTTCAGGGAGCTTTTAGGTTAGTCTTCTATAAGACAATTCTTCCCGAGCTTTGTTTAAAGCCTAATCTTCTTTACATCAGTCATTGATCTATCCTATTCAGGAACCTCTCCAGGTAGTCTTATGTAATACATTATTTCATTTTGATGAATCCCTCTTTCCAAAAACAACAAAGGCGTATGATTCAGCCTAGCAAGCGTCTGCTTTAGACAACTATCTGTCCAAACCTGGATGGCATCTTTAAAGCCCATCTCAGACAACTTTATGCCAACATCCGGATGGCATCTTTAAGCCCATCTCCTACAAAAGTCCCTATCTCAGCAAGGGAAAATTTCTGAGTATTCTAGTGTTCACTCCTCTTCCACCTTCAGATTCTGATAGGCACACAGGCCAATCTACATCCTCAGGTTTAAGAAGATTTAACAGGGCCAGCTGTCTTACCCCAAAATTTTCCCATCATATTTTAAGATACTTTGACTCACCTAACTTTCAACTGCTCAAGACTATGCAAGAATTTGGCACACTTACCTGTCTCCAAAGCAACAAGTCTCCATCTAGGGTTTTGCTTTTCTTAAGGTAAAATCAAGTCCTAATGCCTCAAGTGGTCTTCATACGTCCTCATATGTTTCAAAGTATCCTTATGCCAATTTTCAAGCCCTGACTCATAAGATTGCTCATTCAACTGCCCAAATGATCGACAGTCGAACAGTTTGACCTAAAAGACAACTATGGTCAAAATACAGTCAAAACTCCTAATTTTTTGTCAACATCAACATTTTTATGTTATATTCATCATTTGATCAAGGTTTGATCATGATTCATCAAGGAATGCTCCGAAATCATCAAAACTTAAAGTTGCTAAACTAGGGTTTCTAGGAGAAAGTCAACCCAACTTTGACTGGCCATAAGTCTCTCATACTTCATCAAAAATTCCCCAACCAAAGCTCATTCTCAAGGAAATTCGATTCTATACAACTTTGATGTTGGGACCAAATCCAATAAATGCATCATTTGAGAGAGAGAGAGAGAGAGAGAGAGAGAAGCTAATACATTACAGGTCCTTCTAGAAGCTCGCAAAAAGCTGTTTTTTGTCAGGAGCTATATCATCATGATAAAATCTCCAAATGGAAAAAGTGTTCCAAAGTGGATTATAAAGGACATCTTGGGTTTTCCAAAAACTCCTAGAAAACCTCCTTACAATAAAAAATGAGAGAGATATGATTGATATAAGTTGGTCGATTGTTTGAGAAATGCTTGAAACCATAATTGACAATTTGCATACTTTTGAGTATTGGGCTTATAAATTTGAACTTCCCACGTGGATACAATTTTATAAGAGGCCCATGAATCAATTTTTATTTATTTCATGATTTTATTTAATTTATCTTTGAATTTATTTATTTAAATTTAAAATAAATCAAATTAAATTATGATTAAATATTAAAAAGATTATATATTTGATTTACCAAGTTATGATAAATCTCAAGATCAATCCAAAGGCCAAGAGCAAATGAAAAAGAGCTGAAAATATATTTGAATCAAGAATAGAAATATAAATGCAAATTTGCAAATCATATGGGAGAGTCCAAATTCGTGGAATACACCATGGGAAAGATATCATGCAAATTTAGAAATATTTAGAATGATTTTTCAATCAAATCTTTTCTCTTTCCAATAACTCAAGATCCAAGCCCATAATTTTCCCTAATACAATCCTTATAACTACTCAAACCTATTCAGCTGCAAGGGGAACGAAAAATTTGGCAGGAAGTGCAAGGTTTCAAAGCTCCAAAATTTTGAAAGAAAGGTGAATCTTTCGTGTGATTCATCCATGTAGTTTCCAAGCTTCTCAATCACCCAGTCTTATTCCTAAGGTGATAAAGAGTGAATCCAGACCCTTGGTCAAGTGGTAAAGCATCAAAAATACCATATCATGTTGCTCATAGTTTCATAAATTTCTTGAATTTAGTTTTGTGCATATTACTATGTTTTGAGACGATTTGATGATTTCTCTATGTTTATAAGATGTTTTAGCGAAGAATAGATCCATCGTTCATAAGCTTTGAGGCAAAAATTGTGACTTGCCATTGTTAGGGAATAACCACGACCAAGCTTCATATTCCATGATGCAAGCTATTTCAATAAAAACTAACGTCACCATCGTGTTCGTAAAGACCAATTTAGGAGATCTGGGCTTTTGTTTCTTCTTTATTGATGCGTTTTTACAGGTTTCAGATGGTGGCCATGGAAGGAGAGTAACCTGCGGGAAAATCCGCAAGTAAATTCATAGCTAAATCCACAGGTATGTCTGCAGGTATAGACGAAGACGAATTTGAATAGTGCCTTGGAACATGGGACTGCATGTGTGGCTTTGTCGTTGTCCACTATTGGCCAGTCAACCAAATAATCACTCTCTCTCCCCTCGCGATTGGATGAGCGTGATATCAGTGGGACCGGTTTGACTGCAGCGTTGAATTTCCATTTATACATGCGCTTTTATATTTGTTTATTCAAAAGCGTTTGTTTGCAGCGAAGTTGAATTGGCACGTTTGGCATAGAATGAACTTGTGACTGAGCTTGCATGGGTTCGAACCCAGGCGTTGTCAAATATTTTTTGTTGGTTTTCCTTGTTCACAAATCCATTGTGTGCAACACGCGCGTCCTCATGGCGCATCTCCTAATCACTGCTCTTGGATCTCCACCAAGCCAGATCTGAAGGAGCAGAAACGCAACCCCATGGTACTCCCTCACAGGTCCTCCACACCAGATCCAGCGCCCAGTTTTTTCTTTTCTCCTTTTTGTTTTCCTTTTCTTTTTTACTTTTTTTTCTTTAGGTGTTTATTGTTTTTTCTTATTATTTATTAATTAACCTAACTAACTTTAAACCACAAAATAAAATTAGTTTTTATTTAGTTTAACTTTCGGATTTGATTAATTAGTTTTATTAAACTAATTAGTTAGGTTAATTAGTTGATTTAATACCTAATAATTAATTAGTTAGTAATTAGGATTCAATCTTAGGTAAAATGATTTTAATTAATTAGAGTAGGTTAATTTCTATTTTGCACGTAATTAATTTAATTAGATAATTTATTAAAATTAGGTTTTAATTTAATTAGGTTAATTAAACATAGAATTAGGTTAATTTAATAAAAACTTAGTAATTAGGTTTCAATTAACTACTGACCTAAATCTTTTACTAATCCTAATTTCTCGCGATTCTCTTCTCATCTAAAAATCCATTGAATGTCGCATGTATGTTTATCTAATTATTTAATTTCTGCCATTTAAATATTAGAAGGTGTATAGGTCGCAATTATTCGTTTTTGATGTAATAGTTATTAGGATTTAATTCTCGCTTTATTTTTTCGCACCTCTAAATTATGTAACCGCCCCAAATCCATGTAATAGCTTTGGACTTTTATCTTTCCGTACTTCTCCCGATTTTTGGTTATGTACCCCCCATCCCGAAGCCTTGTAATAGCGTAGGACATTTAATTTCCGAACCTTTACTTTTCGCACACCCGAAATTTGTCCTACCCAATTTATCTGGCTTACAATCCATATACATACATCATTTAGGTCATGGCCCAATTCATGCATTCATATCATTGTTACTGTCCCAAAAGGTGACAAGAAAGGGGCTCCTAGTATAAAGAATTTCTGATCAAATGTAAGGATCTAAGGTCTAATCCTGTGGCATTATCCTTTTGATGGATTTCTTGAATCAGGATTTTCTCATCCTCAATTCAGAGCATTGGATGGAAAGTACAAGCTTGTAGTTCATCCGACTATCCCAAATTAGGGTTTCTTGACCAAAGTCAACACAGTTGACTTTCTGGTCAATACGTTGATCAATAGCTGATTTTATGAAGGGAGATTGTATGTTGACTGTGTGGAAGTGTTCAGTTGATTGCCATTGGTTAGAAACTGATTAATCGGGAATTTCGTTAAGATCAGAGAAAAAATAGAGCAGTTGACCTTTGGGTCAAAATCAGGTCAATCACTCAAATATTGACTTTTGGTGGAAAATCAGTTAAGAAAAGTCAAAGAATGAATAAAATCAGGAGTTCGACAAAAATTACCAAAAATAATAAAATCAGTCAACTTCACCATCAGTTTACACGTGGCAAATGACACTTTTTGGAGAAATTTCCAACATCATAGTTGTTCCTCTCATGGAGGAGAACCACTTTGTTGTTGGACACTTTTCCATTTGAATCTTGGTTGAAGAGTTATTAAGGTTTGAAGTTGAGGTTTTTCACTTGGATCAAGTCACAAAGCTAGGCAGATTTCTGGCCATACGTAAAGCATTTCATCAAACATGTGGTGTGCCATATTTGGAGCCAATATTAGGGCAATGAAAGAACCCTAAAAACGCAAACTTGGTATGCATTCACTCTTTGCCGTTTCCTTTATACGATGAAACTAGAACCAAGCCATTTGGATGAATATTGAATCATTTATGGAGCTTCAAAGTCACACTCTCATAATGAGCAAAACTATGCTTCTGGTTGGGCAGAATTTTAGGCCATGCGTGAGCATTTCATCGAGCACGTGGCACACTGAATTCAAAGCTAATTCTAGATAGGAACAAACATTATATGGAGCCAATTCCAATGCCAAGCCACTCCTTTTCATGTCCTCTTTCCAATAAGCCATGGATTACATCATTTGAACATGTAATGAACGAGATAGAGGGACTTAAAGGCACGCCTTAACTAAGTCACATTTCAGCCAAAGATGTGGGCCAGATTCAAGTCATGCGTGCGCCCTAATTACTAAGGGTGACTACCATATTTCAAGTTCATTTTAGGAGAGGTTGTGAGCATTATTAGAAAAAGTTCTCAACATCAAAATTACTCTATTCATGGCATACTACAAGCATGTAGTTGGAAGCTTCTCAATTTGAGGCTTACATCAAGAGATATGTGAGGAGCAAGATCACAAGATTCTTGGCTTGATTCAAAGGATCATCAACATTACATGGCATCAGCACCACATCTCATTACTCACACCATGCTATGTATTTGGCTCCCACACACAATACCCCATTGAGCTACACTAAGCCACTGCTGCAAGAAAGGAGAGGATAAGTTCACTACAAACAGACAAAGCTTGTTCATTAAGGGTGGGGAAGAATTCACTACAACAACACTCACCATAAGCTTCATGCAACTCACCCTATATAACACTAAAACCCTTCACAAATCAAAACACACACTCTCATTTTTTCCATTTCTCAGAATTCTCTCCCATTGCTTTTCTCTCAGTTTCCCGTGCCTCACTCTCACTCCTCTTCCTTTATTCATCCACCAAAAGTTTGTTACACTTCTAACAAACTTCTCATAACCTCCATAACCTCAATAACCACCACTGCCAACTTCATAACCACCACTGCAACCTCCATCTTCAACCTCATTCATCTTCCTCGCCATCATCACATAATCATCACCTTCAGTTTCCATCATTCAGACTCCATCAGCATCGCACCATTGTCCTCTATAGCATGCCATCGTCTTCATCCTTCTCAAGACATAGCCATTAGCATCACCATTTGGAATCATCATCACTAGTGATCCCTTTTGGAGTTGGCAAGATTCAAGGCTTACAACGGAGTTGAGTTTATCTCTATGAAGGAAACGTATCTCAAATCCTTCACATCATCATCATTGTTGCCAACTCAGTCCTTGAGACTTCAAAACCTTCATCTTTATTGTGCAATGGATCTGTGAGTTTATTTCTCACAGATAGAAGCTACACGAAGATTCTTGAAGTATAAAAGTTTTCTAGAGTTTCGTTCAAGACTCTCCAGGTAAGTCCTATAGAACTCTTACATATAGTTCCATGCATTCATCTGATTGTGTAAGCCTGTAGGAGAATCCTTTGTGTTCCTTATGTCTTAATCCGTTTTTATAAAATGGTTGTATTCTGATATATTTGAGTGCCGAAGTCATTAGGAGTAATAGGATATCGTTAGATCGAAGTTTGATGAAATTTTTTGGAAGTTAGGGTTTTGCGAATCTTTTCGGTTTGTGAGTTAGAGACAGAATTAGAAGAAACTAATGGCAAATTTGAATTCAGCGTACGAAATCGAGTGGAGAGAGGGTCTCGTTTTTATTTTCTGGGTGGTTCCATGAATCTCCGGCGAGAGTAGAAGTGGAGAAGATGACCGGAGATTGCTCTCCGGCGAGGGTTTGTTGTTTCACGTTTCTCCACAGTTGGCTGACGTGTCATCGCGCTAATGGCTCATATTCCTATCTTGTTGTAATTTTGGCATTACGTCAATGATTGAGTGGCGCGTTGTTGGCGTGTGATTGGTCCATGATTGTATTGTCTTTTGTGATTTAAGTGTTGAGTGAACCAATTGATCTATGTCTATATTTTTGCATGTCACGTTTAAACACAAAAAAACCATATGATAAAAAATAAAATGACATGCAGGTTTAATCTCTGAAATAAAAATGCTAACAAAAATGGTAGATAATGTAAAAGTGGACTGGGCCATGCATTTGTTAATCTGGGCCTGCGAATCTTTTGTTTTATGTACCCCCTGGATTAAGGGGAAAGACATTTCTAACTATAGCTCAGTTTATTTTGAGATTACTGTTACACCCCCTGGTAGTTTAGATTTCACTTTCATTTTAATTTTGTTCCCTTTTAATTTATCTTCATAAATCCTTTTTAATTCAAATAAAAAAATGTATAAAAAATATGTTTAGGGTGTTTAGATTTTTGTCAATATTTTTGTGATTTTTTTTTCTAATTGTTTTAATAGCTTTAATAAATCATTTTGTTCAAGTATGCAAATGTCTTTTTTGGTTTTAATTCCTTTTGTAAATAAAATTGTTAGTTGACTTAGGATTAGAGTTTAATATCCAATTTTTGTATGAAGCTAGTTAACATTTGTATAATTGCATATGTAAATTCTTAGATCCCTTTTCAAGTTTTAAATATAATTTTAATTGAATTTCTCTTGTTTTCTTTACATATTACTTTGATGAATTGTATAGTTTTTTTCTTAATATTTTTGATGCATTTATGCAATGTAAATTGATCCTCTTAGATTAGAAATTCCCTATCACAACATAGATTAGAATTAGGTTAGTTCCCTTTTCATTTTCTTTTTCTTTTTCAACATTAAAAAACCTAATAAATATCGACGAAGATCATGCTACTACTTTTTCATAGTAGGAAAGAAATGATTGGGACGTAGGCCTTGGTGTATTTCTTTTCTACTTAGAGGGAGGGAAATGATTGAGGCGTAGGTCTCGGTGTATTTCTCAACCGCTATTTAGAAAAATGATTGAGGTGTAGGCCTTTGTGTATGTTCTCTAAATACTCAAAACTCTTTTTCGTATGATCTAAGTCACAGATAAATCCCCCTAAAAAATACACAACTAAAAACACTTAAAATACTTAATAAATGATCAGATTTAAAACAAAGTAAGGAAGTGATGGGAAGCCTTGTAGTGAGTTTTGTCATCATGGAATTACCCTAAAAGACACAAACCAAATTCTCTCTCTTCATTCTTAAGGGCAATGTTATTTCCGCTTGAACGCATCGTAGGCCGTCCCCTTATGCAAGAGCGCGAACGTTAACTCCGCCCAACTAAAAAACACAAAAACAAACAAAAACATGTGAGCCGAACTGCGACGCTCTGATTCCTAAAAAAGGATACGTAGACATTGGGTCGCGGGGCATAGAAATAGTATTTCTTTTGAATTCATTCACATGTAGGCATAGACATAGTACACACCCTTTAGATAGAAACAAACATAGATGGATACCATCGAGTACGATGGGCGTGAGGGATGCTAATACCTTCCTCTTGCGTAACCGACTCCCGTACCTAGTTCTCTGGTCGAAAGACCTTGTTCTTATTCGTTCATTTTAGGTTTGCTGACGTTCCTTTCCTTTTAGGATAGATATGTTAATGCTGATTCTGCTGTTCATTTTTCGCGAGCGTGCGACACACATCCCCCATTTTTAGATTATGTACTCCCCTCCCCGAAGCCCTATAATAGCTAGGACCTTTACTTTTCTGCCTTTATTTTCCAGTACTATATACCTGCGTGTGTTAGTAAAATAGGGTGTGAAAGAATTTAAACTCGATCTAGATCACTAACTGAAAAGATAAAATATTCTGAAAACAAACACTAATTCACACTTGCACCCCTAGGGTAAGCCCCTCTTGGTTGCCTTACGAATAATGGTCAAGTCCCTCGAGCGTAGGGATATCTTAGCAAGGTTGCCTACGACTAATATCATCATAGTCCCTTCGATATAAAGATCATAGTCCCTCGGTGACCCTTCGATGTTTCCTACGAGATATGATCTAGTCCCTCGAGTTGCCTTCGAAAATGATGGTAGTCCCTATGAATGCTAAGATATCCTTACAAGTTGCCTTCTATGACCATACGATGACCCTTCAATGTCCCTTACGTCTAATAGATAAGACTACCTACCCAAAAATGGTATGGTTAGTCCTATCCCTTAAAAGAAAGTAGAAAGTATAGGAAAAACCAAACATAGGGTAAGTAGCTCTTAGATTGCTTGCTCAAACAAAAAAATGATTTTCTCACCACTTGTTTTTTCAAACAAATTTCAAAAATACTTCGCATATATCCTAGAGGACCGACACAAGGATCATTGCAAAGTCTTGCCTTACTATTGACACCTTCTTTCAAAACACACACACACTACTCTTTTCAAGCTTTTCAAACAAAACAAAACGAGCTAAGCAAATTAAGAGCCCATAGATAACCATGGATACAAATGGTGCTTACACCTTCCCTTTGTATAACCTACCCCCGAACTCAAAATCTTTTAAAGGTCTCTATTGTTCTTTTATTCCTTTCCTAATTGGATAAAATAAAAGTCGATGGCGAGTCTTACTGTACGCAACATTTTTAAAGTCAGTTCTCCCATCATATTACAGACCTAGTTGATATGGTGAGCTTGATTCTTATAGAAGGATGTTCAAAGATGAAAAGTCAAAGTCCTTCAGACAAAGCTGCAACCAAATGTCTAATGTTGCAAACTAGATTCCATAGAGATCTTTGAAAATATTGCATATGCCTTTACATACATATCATCTTGCATAACAGGGGTCCTAAAGACAGGTTTCTCATCTTCTTGTTATTCTATTCCTCAGAAATGACTCTTGAACCAATAATGAAGGATCTTGAGTCCCAAAATGCTCAATTCTAGGAATTGGTTCTAAACCTATTCAAAGGGCAAGAAGAGTTGAAATCCCTCCTCACTAAGGACATGAAAAAGGAAAGTCATGAAGACAACAAGGATGATCAGTTGGAACCACTACAAGCCGAGATGGCAGAGATGAGAATCCAGATTGTAATACGGTGGGAGAATTGACTTTTTGTTTTTTTATTTCGCAAAACATGTTGCGGTAAGCAAGAGTCGCCGCCGACTTTTATTTTATCTAATTTGGAAAGACAAAAAGAACAGGAAAGACCGTTTGAAAGATTTTGAGTTCGGGGGTAGTTTATACAAAGGGAAGGTATTAGCACCCTTTATATCCATGGTTATCCATGGGCTCTTAATTGCTTAGCTCACTTGTTTTTGTTTGATTTGCTTGAAAGAGTGTATAGTGTGTATAGAAAAACATTTTGTAAAAGAACTTTATCTTTGTAATGATTCTTGTGTGAATGTATACAAAGTGTAGTCTTTGAAAGTGTTTTGAAATGCGAGGTGTGAAAAGCATTTTTGAATGTTTTGAGTTGAGAAAGCAATTAGGAGTTACCTACCCTAATTTTGTAAGGTCTTTCTTGTTCTTAAAGTCTTTCGTTTAAGGAAAAGAGACTATCCACACCATTAGTTAGTGGGAAGTCCTTTCATTGGATGTAATGGGACATCGAGGGTCGTCATATGGTCATCGAAGGCAACTTGTAAGGATGTCTTAGCATTCGAAGGGACTATCATCATTTTTGTAGACAACTCAAGGGACAACATCATTTCATCATAGGCAACATCGAAGGGACTATGATCTTTATATCGAAGGGACTATGATAATATTAATCGGAGGCAACCTTGCTAAGGCATCTCTACGTTCGAGGGACTTGACCATTAAATCGAAGGCAACAAAGAGAGGGTACCCTAAAGATGAATGTGTGAGAAGTGTTTTAATTCAGATATTTAGTCTTGAGTTAGTGAGATAACGTTCAGTTACTTTATTTTTCCATACACACCCTAATTAGCATACATCTAAGTAGTTATATAGCAGTTTATATGGTGCGGAAAGTAAATAGCGGAAATTAAAATCCTATGCTATTACAAGGCTTCGGGTGGGGGATTAAAATTTGCCAAATGGGGATGAAAAATAAATTAATATTACAAAACCGAATAAAATGTAAGAGCAAAAATTAGACGACTAAATATACAAGAATTAGGTAACTTGTAAAATGGCCATCAGAAAGTCCAAGTGCCTCAAAGGTTGTACCTCCATCAAGATAAAATGTTAGCAACACAAAGGATAGAAATATGAACAAAAATCAATGGAGAATTAACAAAGATACCTAAAGAAAAGAGACGCATAAATTTTAAAAAAAATACTAATTAAACAATATTTTGTATTTTTTATGGTTAGAATATTAATTAAACTAAATGACTAATCATGTCTAATAAAGTTAGACAAATCAAAGGACTTGAATAAAATAAATAGCTTGAGCAAAATAGTAATTACATTAAAAAACAAATAAACAAAAAAATGTTGTAAACACAAGGGTGAGCGCTTGTTTGCAAGTTCCCACCCTTGACTTTTCAATCTTGATACTAACCAATGCCAAAGTGACACTTAGATGAATACAAACCAGAAATTGAAGATATTAAAGAAGATAAATATTATGTGTACACTTAATGTTACACATACACCGTATAATAATACGGTTTGAGTTTTTTAAAATCTTTAATAATTGTTTTTTATTTATTTTAAGGCAAACAATGATATGGGCCATATTCTATTTTTGATACGGTGTAAATATAGGTGTTAAATTTTAGGCTACATATAGCAAGCCTCATTAAAGAAACCTACACAGTGAGAAATCATAATTCTATCTTCCTCTTTCACCTCACGCTACCTTCTCTCACAAATCAAACACGTCCCCTCGAGAAACCTTGAAATAAAATCATACCATATTTTATAAGCATCAAAAAGCAACAAAATAAGAGGATTACTGGATGGAATCTCTACGACACGAATGATGAAGGAGAAGGCTGGTGGACTGGGCTTCGGACACCGTTGGAGGCTGCGATTTAGGTAGCTCCGATCGGTTGTGCATGGCTGATATTGGTGATGAAGATTGCTGTGCGGTGCATTGAAAGGATCTCCGGCCAGGGAGGGTGATCTCGCGGTGGTTCTTGGTGATCGTAGGTCGGAGCGATAATGTTTCGTCGGAGGTTTTTCTGTTGTCTTTGCATCGGCGTTCCTTTTTTATTTTCCTTATATTTTTCTCTTCCTTCTTCTATTGTACACGACCTACCTCTTTTTCTTGATACTGCTTCTTCATCCTTCCAAAAAAAATATGAAACAAACTAGCAACCAAACTCATGCATAAAATAAATAAATCAAAGGGGTTACTAAGAATAAAAGAGGTGGAATCGATATGGTGAAGAAGTCGACGATATGGACGCGTGCGGTGAAGGGATCTGAGAGGAAGGTTCATGCACTGTTCAACTCGGAGCTTGCTGTTACTTTTATTGAATAGTAATTCAATATTCAGATGTTGAGCATCAGAAGTTTTGATGTGGGTTGATCTTCTGATGATCACTCAGAAGATAGTATTGACCAGAAGTTGTTGAAGTTCTGATGTGGAACGTGAACAGATCTTCTGGGTCCTGTTAGCTTAGTTATTTAGTTAGTAAAGGTACTTTAGTATTTCTTAGTATTGTAATGTTTGTACCTTAGACTTGTTCACTAAGTTTATTCTGTTAGGGCTTATGTAACAAATTTTCTTTTGTATAAATAGTCTTGTAGTAGCTATCATTAATACACAACATTTATTCTCTCATTCTTTTGCACCGTTATTCCTTTTGTTTATTCTCTTTGTTATCATCTTTGATTCTAGTGCACCAATAACTTTGTAATAAGATTGCTAATTTCGTTGCCAGCTCCTTTTTTTCTGCAAAAACAACACTACAAATATTATTTCAAACTTCTGTTGTTAATCTTGTGCTGGCTTTTCTTATTTGATGCCAAGGATTATGTAAAGATGGTTCGTTGTGTTTATGTTTGATTTGGATTGTTTTGTGAAAGTTCAAGGTATTTTGAATGTTAATGGTTTTGGTTATATTGAGAAGTAGTGATGATATGGTGATTTGGTTTTAATGGGAGATTTTGTGATGAGATTGATGATGACGATGGTGTTTTGTTCGTTCCTGATAATGGTAAAAAAGAAGGATGATGATAGTTAAAAAAAAAACATGTACACACACGTGAAAGAAGGATTTTGGGATTGACTCTACAAAACATAAAGGGATTTGACAAAAAAAACCTCTTATATAGTTAGTGAAAAACTCATATATACCATTTTGTGTGAAAATTTGATGATGGTAAAAAAAGAATTGATACGAATGTGTAGGTGAACCAAAAATTAGGAGTTGTGAATTGTGGATATGTATCGTGTATGTCAGTCCCACTATAGGGTTAATGTTAGTCTTATTTATTAACTTAAGAATTAGGTTAAATGAAATAAGAATTATAATAAAACTATCGACCAAATCAAAGTCCAAAAATTAATTTGTTTTAATTCTAATAAGAAGTTAAATCAAACTAATTCAATGAGATTGACTTGTTCTCTAAGCTATAAAAGTGCTAAAAATAGAACAAATAAAATAAGAAAACTTTTTTTTTTTTGTATTTTTTGAATACTTTATGATATTTATTGATTTTTGGCTAAAAAATGCAAAAAAAGTAAAAATTGATTATTTAAAAAAATGCCTATTTAATTAATACGAAAATTAAAGTTAAAATGATAAAAAAAGATTTTTTTTGTGATTTTTTTATTATAAATAAAAATAAAATTAAAACTATAAAAAGGAAAAAAAGTTAGAAGTGAGACTTGAACTCGGGACCTCTCGATCGTGTACCTTTTACGCTCAAATTTTACCAACTGTGTTATGTCACTTAATCAAAATAAAATGACATTTGTAATTATATGAGGGCAAATTTTGGGGTATGACACAAATGACTGGTCATATGGCTCTTATCCAAAACTTAGCTCGGGGGCAAGAAGAGCTGAGATTCCTCGTCAAAAAACTTCAAGACAACAGAGACGGGGATCTAATCATCAGTCAACCTCCGGTAAAACAAGCTAACTTGGTCGAGAGAAATAAGAGGATAAGAGAAAGAAAGAGACAAGTTACTACTGCTAGTCTTTCAATTGAAGGAAGAAGGCCTTATAGAGTTGTCACACCACCAGTTCAACAATAGAAAGATCAGCGTAGGCAGCAAGGTGGTCAACATACCTGGAAATCCAAACCTAAACGACCATTTACCCCATTGCACATGCCGTTGTCTCAAGCTTTGTAACAATTGCTCAATCAGAACTTGATAACTCTGTTGTCTCCATACTCAGCTCCAACCAACCCTGCTCCTGGTTACAAACATAACGCAAGATGTGCTTATCATTCGAATAGTCCTGGTCATGATATTGAGGATTGTGGTCCATTGAAACATAGGATCTAGGATCTGATTGACGAAGGAGTTGTTGAGTTCACAACAAATGGCCAAACTGAGTTTTTCTATCTTCAATCAAATATCAAAACTGCGAGACACATCGTCTGAAGTGACAGGTTCAAGAAGGGAAGCTTTGAGATCATTGGAATTTTCATTTGTAATTTCTTTTGTTGGCTTAAACACTTACTATTATGTTAGACTTTGTTTTTTCATTAATTCATTACATATGTTTGTTTTGAATTAATCCATTCGTTATCACTATATTTAAACTATGTTTCTTACTTCTTTTTGTGATATTCAACTCTCGATAAAGTTGTAAGCCTTTAGAGGGAGGATGACAAAGACGATACCATGGTGTCATACATGATGCTTTTAAACAGATGGTGCTGATGATGTACAGGAATTGTTTCAATTCCTAAACAATGGAGATATAAGGAAGTTAATCCCTAGTCATCCTCTTTGAGCCTAAGAAGTAGGAGTTTTCTTTCTCATGCAAATTAAAACCCTTAATCATAACCTGGGGCAAGGTAGTTCCTCAGTTAATTCAATTATTTCGGTTGTTCTTTCGTACACAAGTAGTGATGGTTCCTTGTAATCATTAAGTTAGACAGTCAATATCTATCAAAAGAAAAGATCTCTAAGTCGAAACCTATGAAGGAGACTTAGTGAATATTGAGACATCCCGCTGACTGTAATCTCAAAATAAAAGTTCAGGCAAAAGTTAAAGATAACAAAGACAAAAAGAGGTCACTACAAACCCTCAACAAAAGAAAAATGTTACAAAAAATGATGACGGAGATTGGGTTGGATACAAATAAACTTCGAGCCATTATCCTTTGTTTTTTAAACTGTGAACCAGGCCAGGTTACAATCCTTTAAAAGTCCTAACTGAAGCATGGTTAGTTCAAAAGCATACTGTTACAAGAAGGTATCCTGACTCCTTTAGGGCTTATTATAAATCATGAGTTGATATCACAGTTTTTACAAACATTGTGTTGCTAAATAATTCTTTTTTTTCAAAACTTCAAGACAGACATAAGCATTTCATTTTGACTATCATTGTTTACATATAACTTAGTGTTTGACAGCAGAGAAGTTCACATGATGAACATGCATTGAACAAAAGTCCTCCGGACAGACAAAATTGCTTCAGAAGTGCATCGAAAAGTAGAGACATTTCCTGCGCCTGACTCAGCCAATGTATACAAAGGGCATGGTCACTATCGTCCAATCAAGAGGCATGACATATGGGGAAGTCAGGTCAAGATTTAAAGGATCTCTCAAAGGCGCTGAACAGCCAGGGAGGCAAGTCTATATCTGAATCACTTGGCCATGTTACATTGAGCACAAGTTTTAGAAAAAGCCACTTAGTTACTAGCATCAGATGGTATCAGTGTCACTCTCCCATGACAAGTTTTGGAAAACTACTTGGAAAGGTCAATACTATCAGAAGTTCTAAATTCGGTGGTTGACCAGTAACTTCAAAGTGTCGGATTTACCAAGATATTGATTCCAAGGGGGAGATAGACTCCCACATACAAAGGGCCATTTATGGTTAATAATATATTCTTCGGCAGTGCTACAACACTTACTACCATGGACGGCGAAGGTTTTCTGCACCTTGTGAACACGGACATAGTCAAAAGATACTACGCATAAATAAGACCTGCTAGATTGATAGGCCTATGCAAAAGTAAGGGCATCCTGGCGAACCAAAAAGGTTCGGGAAAAAAATTAGGGATATATATATAAAAGAAATATATATCCGACAAGTCGAAAACCTGAAAAGGAGACTTGAGCAAAAAGGGCATCCCGGTGGCTTGAAAACCTGAAAAGGCAGTCCAAGCAAAAGTTAGGGATTAAAGCGTATGACTATGTCCCGTTGGATCATCCACTTACGAGTCAGTACTAGTTTTCATTGTCAACTCTATTCAAACAACATATATCAATCTTATCATTTTCTACCGACAGCAAGTGATGAAATACTTAAAGACATAGTGGCAATCGCAAAGTTGAAACTTGAAGTGATCTTTTCCACACGGTTTACTGTCACAAAATCAACATTTACTAAAGACTCTTAAAGGTTAGAATCTCCAGCAAATCATGTCTCCAACAGATCTCCACAGAAATATCCCCACCAAGTAATCTTTGTGGAATTATTTCAGCAAGACAATCCTCAGTAGAGTTTATTCCTCTGCTGTGTCGCTTCCCCAGTGCAATGCATCCCCAAAAAAAATATATTTCCCAGCGGAACTAATATACTCTCATGCAGCAGTTGGGACATCTTCCTGGAATTCACTCCCATATCCCGAAAGGATTTTCCGACAAACAGAGGTTGGATCCCCAACACACTCTAGAGAACTCCCCAAAGGAGTTTACTTCTTCAACATCTCCTACACGATAGAATTTCTCTCTTTAGCCAGGTCTAATCGAGATTTCGTCCCCGGTAGAGTACATAAAGAAACCTCCCCAATGGACGGCTTGACATGATCATATTCCCCAATAGGCCCCCTAGAAGATAAGGGATTTGATCATTTCCCCAACATATTGCGAAAGCTTTCTCAGCACAGCCTATAGAGCTTCATTCCCCATCAGAGGTTAATTTCGTCGACACAGTTTATAGGACCTAATTACCCAACGGAGTTTATGTTTCCAACACTACAAAATCCCCAATGGGATTCTCTCCTCCAACAAAACTCATTCGACCTTGCTATGCTCAGAAGAGTTGACACCCATATCTGAAACCTGGTCAAATAGTACATCAAAGGATTATCCACATCAGAGGATTATCCACATATCTGAAACCTAGTCAGATAGTACATCGGAGGATTATCCACATATCTGAAACTTGGTCAGATAGTGCATAGGAGGATTATTCATCTCTGTTATCCCTAGTCAGGGTACATAAGGGTCAAATTATTCAATAAAAAATGACGGATGATCAACTCTTATGGAAGTTACTCTCGTCCATAAGTAGAAATAAAAAAATCCCCAACTAAATATCCTTGCACAAAAGGCAGGAATCCCCAGTACGGTCATTAAAAACCAGGGTGAAGAAATGTTGTCATCATCTCCAGCAACGAACCGGGATTTATTTTCCCAACCGGAAATTGATATACGGAGTTATCGATATGCACTCAACTATATAGTCATGTCCATATAACGTTCATTCAACTACATAGTTGGGTCCATACGTCATATATAATGTATCATGGAAAATGCATGCATAACATACAATATTCTCATTTATTTTGAGAAACTCATTACAAAACGCATTACATGCATCACGACATTGCGTAAAACTAACTTTGCCTTTTCAGGTCATTTCACAATCAAATAAACACTATCTTCTAGATACAGTGCAAAGACAGTCGAGTCAACAACTTAATCCTGACACTCATTCTAGACACAGATCTAGTTCTGATGCTTACTTTTGGATATTCTCAGGAGACAGTTTAGAGATGATCAATACAAAGATCTAATTCTGATACTTAGTTTTGAATATTCTCCAGAGACAGTTCAGAGACGATCAATACAAAAATCTAGTAATGATATTTAGTTTTGGATATTCTCTAGAGACAGTTCAGAGACGATCAATACAAAGATCTAGTCTGATACTTAGTTTTGGATATTCTCCAGAGACAGTTCAGAGACGATCAATACAAAGATCTAATTCTGATACTTAGTTCGGGATATTCTCCAAGACAGTTCAGAGATGATCGAATCTAGTTCTGATACTTAGTTCAGGATATTCTCTAGAGACAGATCAGAGATAATCAAGACAGAGATTTAATTCTGATACATAGTTCCAGATATTCTCCAGAGAGAGTTTAGAGACGATCAGGAAACAAGTCAAATTTAATCGATACAGGGTTTGTTCTGACACTCCCCAACACATCTACTAAGTACAGTCTGATACAGACTCATCCTATTTTTGTGTCTTCAGATACAGTCTAGCGTACGACTCTTTTTGATACTCACAACATCAACAAATTATTATCCATCAGATACAACCAAGACATAGATTCATTCTGGTAAGCATATCCTTCATATACACATTTTGGAAAGCATATCCCCCAGACATTCTGAAAAGCATTACTTTCAGATATACATTCTGGAAGCATATCCCCCAGACATTATGAAAAGAATTTCCTTCATATATACATTCTAGAAGCATGACCCCCAGACATTCTAAACAAAATTTCCTTCATATATACATTCTGGAAAGCATGACCCCCAGATATTTTGAAACTCTCCTTCAGATACACATTCTGGAAATCATATACCCAGACATTCTGAAAAGCATTTCCTTCAGATATACATTCTGGAAGCATATCCCTTAGACATTATGAAAAGCATTTCCTTCAGATATACATTTTGGAAAGCATGACCCCTAGCCATTCTGAAAAAGTATTTCCTTTAGATATACATTCTGGAAAGCATGATCCCTAGATATTCTGAAACTCTCTTTCAGATATACACTCTGGAAAGCAGGACCCCGAGATATTCTGAAACTCTCCTTCAGATATACATTATGGAAAGCATGACCCCTAGCTATTCAGAAACTCTCCTTCATATATACATTCTGGAAAGCATATCCTCCAGATATTCTGAAACTCTCCTCCAGATATTCTGAAACTCTCCTTCAGATATACATGCTGGAAAGCATCTCTTTTGGATGGCATCTGTAAGCCCATCTTCGACAATACTCTGTCAACTCACTGGATGGCATCGTTAAGCCCATCCAAGCAACCAACTACAATACTTCCTGCACCGACTAGTGCAAATTTTAGGACACCTAAGTGTTCATTCATCTTCCACCTTCAGAGCACAATAGGCGAACAAGCCAATCTACCTCTTCAGGTTTAAGAAGATTGAACAGGGGTGTCATACCCCAAAATTTACCTGATATAATTCACATCTTTTGATTTAATGAGGGCGTTAAAAATTAAGGGCCATAGGGTTTAATATATCTATTATTAAACTCACTCTCTTATAAAATTCCTTTATAAATTGATCAAAGAAAAGAGAGGGTGTAAATAGCAAAAATCTCTAAATTCAATTGGCACTTGGGTTTTTTCTTTCTTCTTTTTGTTTCGTAGAAAAAGTAAAGGGGTGTCTTGCTAGAAATAGAAAAAAATTTAGGGCCCAATAGGCCCATTTGCTTATCACCATTTAACCATTTACATTATTATTAATCATAACTTATTAATATTACTAATTCTTAAATATTAGTTTTAAAATTAATATTGGGTTATTAAGGTTAATCAAGTTTTATTATTAATATCAATATAATTAATTGGTGCTAATTACGGTTATCAGAATATTATTAATTAGTTTTATTGTTTTATTAGTTAATTAGTCAATTAAGATAAATGAGTTATTTGGATTTTGTTGAGTTTTTTTGGTCTATTTTAGTTTTGGGCCAACGCGTTTTTGCAAGTGAATGGGCCGGTTTTTTGTACCCATGCGTGGACCAGGTGGACCGGGTCAAACCCAGGACCCAACCCGGTCCTGTTCACCCTCTTCCTCTCAGCGCTCACAAACCCTAGCTTCCCCATCACCAGCGGCGGCCGCTGCAACAACACAAGCAAACCCTAGCTGTGAAATCCTAACCCAGGCCCATGAATCTTCAAGCAATCAAAAACGCATCAAATCTTAAGAAACAATCTCAATCAAAACTAAATCAAACCTTAACAAATTGAATCAAATAATTTTATTAAATGAGAATAATATTACAAACAATATTACAACGCAAATCAGAATCTAATCAAATCTTTCTTAATTGAATGAAAACCCTAAGCCTATAAATCAGAAAAAGAAAATCAGAAGAGGGGTTGGATTTTTGCGAGGAGAGAACTTAAAAAAGCTTGGCGCCGCCGCGAACATAACTTGGAGCTTCATCTTCAAGCACCTGCGAAAAGCAAAAGGGCAGAGGATTAGGAGAGGCAATCGGAGCTTACACGTCTAGAATACAAGATAAAAGGTACCGAACCGAATCCACTTAGCTTAATCGCCGCGAATTGCATGATTCATCACTGTTTATATGTTGATCTGGGTACGAACTTAGGGTTATTAGGGTTCTTAAATGCATGGGGTTAGGGTTGGGTATTGTTAGGGTTCATGTAGCTTAGGTTTAGGGTTCGTGATTGAAAGGGTTTAGGGATTGGATCTCGATTATTGGGTTTTTGACGAAGGTGGGGTTTGGGGACGATGAAGATTCATCGGAACCTTCATCGGATTCTGGGCTTAGCGGTGGTTTGAGGGGCGGTGCGTGGTGGTTTCTTATGTTTGTGGGTGGGTTCATATGAGAGAAGGGAGAGTTGAGAGCGTGAGGGAAGGAAGAAAGAAGTTAGAGAGAGAAAAGGAGGAGAAAATGAGATGGGGATTTTGGGATTTCTCGGTTAACCCCCTCCTGCCGTTGGATATTCGCCATTTGTCCTCCTATGGACACTTGGCAGCATCTCTGAATATGATTCAGAATGCTTCCTTATCGTACACCCTCAAAACCTAATACATGCAGATCGTTGGATCTAAACCAGCGGCCATGATTTAGTAATACACACCCTAAGCCATATATCTTCACCACACGTAATCAACCGGACCTCAATCCCTAATGGGCCAAGCCTGTTTCTATACACACCCCTTATAATTGCTACCCTTAAACAAAAATACACCCCCCTGCGCAAAAGAAAAGAAACTAATGGGCCTAAAGCTTTGCTATTGACACACCTTCCCATTATTATCTGTGAATAAAGTACACCCCCCTGTGAAAATAAAATAAAACTAATTAATTAAATTTCTATAATTTGTTTAATTGTTTTTTTGATAACTAATTAATTAAGTTTCTATAATTTGTTTAATTGTTCTAATTTAATTTAATTTTCTCCTCGAACCGACTAAACCCATTAGTCGCATTAGACGAGGAATACTTTTTTTATTAATTTATTAACTCTAAATCAATTCCCTCCTCGACCCGACTAAAACTATTGGTCGCATTAGACGAGAGATAAAACTTAATTATAAATCTAAAACACCTCCAATTTGCTGCCCGCGATGATCAATCTATCGATCTGAGTAACCAGCAATGCCCTTAATCCGTTAGCTATACTGACCAAATCCATTGGTCACCGCATCTAACGGTGCCAAATAAAATCAGGGTTGTATGCCAAACCTCAAAACACTTTCATCTTTCAAATCAAATTCAAAACTGCGAATAGGCCACTCAAAAAGCCTTTAAATAATTTCAAACCACAGTTTCTAATTCTAAGGCGTATAACCCTGTGCCCGAACTACGTTGACTCTGATTCTCCATAAGGAGATACGTAGGCACTTGGTAACAGGGCGAGTCTCCCCCCTATAATTTCAATTCATCTTAAAAATCTAAATTTTTACCCTTTTCAATTCATTAGCTATAAACCTCATAATTATTGCCATAAACCTTTGCTTTACAATGTAGCTTTTAGGAAAGGGTTGGGGGTGCCTAATACCTTCCCTCAACTTGATAATAATAACTTACCCTGAATCTCGTATCTGCGTAGGGTTTCCTATTCGCCCTTCAGAATAGGTGGCGACTCTAAACATTTATTTTTAGGGAAGGTTGCTACAAGGGGCAGCTGTTGTACCCCATAATTTGCCCACCCTTTTCAAATATTCAAAATTATTTCAAAATTGAATTTTTATAAAAAAATCTATGGGTCATCTACATAGAGATCTTGAATTTTACAAATATTCGATTTAAAGTCTATTTTTTTTTAATGAAATAAACTTTATTAGATACAAAAAACCAATACATCCACGACGATCAAAGATCCAGCTCCAAAACAAGCAAATTTACTCCGACATCATTAGCTTACTAAGATGCTTCCTAAGTGTTGGTTTTGTCCAACATCTATACACAATACAATCAATAATAATTTGAACTATATTCCTATGGGAATAACCTTTGTCAAAAAAAATCTCATTACGTATTCTCCAAGCTTCGTATATAGTTTCCGCAATTGCACACTTCAAGATGGCAGTTTGAGCACCTTTCCCTTTACACTTTAGAACAAGCCACTTAGTCTCATCATCCCATCCACAAGGGTTGTGCTGCACTCTACACCACTTCAGAACCCCCATCCACACCTCTTTCATAATTTGGCAGTTAAAAAAGAGATGCTGCAATGTTTCAATTTGACCACACATGGCACACAAATTATTGTTTATCAATCCAAACTGGCACAACCTTTCTTTCGTAGGCAGCCTGCCGTGCAGCGCCATCTAAAGACAAAAAATCCTTCTCGGCCGAGCAGGATTACCATACAACATTTTCCGCCACGGGACACAACTCACATGGTTTATCAACTCTTGGTAAATTAATCTCACCTTGCACTTGTTCAGCAACAGAATCTTCGACCAGTTTTCCAAGCCATTAACCCTTTGCCGTAGAACCGCTTTGAGGATCCAAGAGCAGGTAGATTTGATAGGAACCTCCATAATAATTTACTCTTAAATTATTTATATTTTAATAAATAGAAAATTGTTTGCCTACGCTTCATACACTTTCAATTGGCTTTTTATTTCAAACAAATAACCTAGCACAATTGGTAAGGAAGTGATATTTGCAAGCAGAAGGTACGAATCCCGCTTGGTGCACTTTAGTCAATTCTTTGACTATTTTTGATCTTTTTTGCACCTGGACACAAGTATGTCTAGGTTCTTAATCTTGGTGACCATGAAAGTGTATGGGCCTTTGGGCTGGATCCTTTTCTTATTTAGGATGTTTAAACCTAATTTCAATTCTATAAATATGGTACTCTCCACCCTTATTTGAACACCAACAATCACCAAGAAAATTTACAAATTTCACACTTTTAACTCACACTTTTTTTCAAAACCTTATTTACTCTATGTTTTTTTCATAACAATTTTTGGCCGATGATTTTCATATGAAGCCCTCCTCCCATATTTTAATTTCATTATTTGAGCCACGTAATGGTAATTCTAATGGCTCCTCTTTTTAGATCTACAATTTCACAATTGCATTACACCTCTCCTAAACTATTCACGTATAATTTATTTTTCCATTACAATCTAACAATTTTCTATTCCACAGACTAACATTTTAACCCCTGTCAAGAAAGGATGTGGATCCTCTACTGTTCACTCTTTCCTGCCTCCTCTTCAACACTAATCTAACCATTTGATTTGTACCTCTGGTGTGGATCCTTATCTTAATTTTTGCTTCCTGATGCTTAATTGGTTTGATATTGTTTTCCTTTTAATCTACGCTCACGTGTCAACATCTCATAGGCTAGATTAAATGGTTGAAAAGTCAACTAAAATATTTTGTATTTAAATATTGAAAAACACCCAAAAATAATGACTTTCTTACCAAAAATAAAAAATAAAAAATTAGATTAATTAGGCTAGTTTTTTACTTACTTAATTTTCCAATTAATTTGTAAATAAGTTAATTAGGTTAATTAGTTTTTATTAAAAATCACAAACAATTTAATTTAATTAGACATTAGGGTTTCTAAGTAATTTAATTGTGATATAATTTTAAAATCAATTAGACATTTAGGTTTTAACTTAATTAGCTTAATTTGTATATAATTAATTAGTTAAGTTTATTTAATAATTAACTTAGAATTAGGTTTTAATTAAACATTAACATTAACCATAATTCTTCCTTCTCTCAAAACTTCAACCATCTTTTGACTTTCCGTTTCATTCGCTATTTCAATTTCCTCGCATGTTTTTACAAATTATATAACTGCTTATGAGATGTAATAGTTAATTAGGACTTTTACTTTTCACACTTTATTTTCTGCAAAGGTTTTTTACTGATTATGTATCTGCCCCAAAGCCTTGTAGTAGTAATTAGAGTTTACTTTATGCACCCTTTATAATTGTACTAACTGCTAGATGTATGACTAATAGGATTGTATGGAAAGACTAATCAATGAACATAGAAAACCTAATTCAAGATAAATAACTGAATCAACACACTTGCACACTGACATCTCTAGGGTAACCTCTCTTGTTGCCTCACGATTACATGGTCATATCCCTTGAACTTAGGGATATCTTGGAAAAAATTTCCTACAAATAATATCATCATAATCCCTTCGATATAAAGATCATAGTCCCTCAATGACCCTTCGAGTCGCCTACAAAAAGATGATCTTGTCCCTCGATGACCCTACAGAAAAATGATGATAGTCCCTTCGTATTGCTAAGATATCCTTACATGTTGCCTTCTATGACCATTCGATGACCCTTCGCTATCCCTCCAAATCCAATAGATAGTATTTACTACCAACTAATGGTATGGATAATACTATCTCCAAAATAGAAAAGACATAGAATAGGAAAGACTATTAATTAGCGGGTAGGTTCTCCTAAATGCTTACTCACTCCCAAATTCATTTTCACACCTCACTTTTTCAAACAAATTATTTTCAGACAACACTTTTTATACATTCGTACAAGAATCATTACAAAGTATGTCTTACTAATGGCACTCCAAATATTTTTCAAACACACACAAGTCAAAAGAAGTGAGCTAAGCAATTAAGAGCCCGTGGATAACCATGGATATAAAAGGTGCTAACACCTTCCCTTTGTATAACTTGACCCCCGAACTCAAAATCTTTAAAAGGTCTTTCCTGTTCTTTTATGCATTTCCTATAAATTTGGATAAAATAAGAGTTGGTGGCGACTCTTGCAAACTGCAACATGTTTTGTGAAAAACAAAACAAAAAAGTCAGTTTTCCCACTATATTACACTTGTAAAGCTTTAAACTTCTGTTTTAGCAAATACAACCAGTTATATTTGGTATGGCCATCGACAAAAGCTATGTAATATCTAAAACCTGAGATAGAAGGCAAGGGAGAGGGACCCTACAAGTCATATAAATAACATCAAACGGGTTAGGATAAATAGTGTTAGTCAATGGAGCATGAATTCTATGTGCTTTACCAAGATTACAAGCAGTACAACAAAAGGAACTATGTTTATTAATAGCATAAATGTTACACGGTTTAAGAATTTAAGCAACGGAATTAAAATTTGCATGACCTAAACGATTGTGCCATAGTACACTAGTATCACAACTTTTTGTTATATTAACATTGAAATAAGAGACAGTATAACTTTGAACACCATAGGGAGTAATCAAGGCTTTATTCTGACAGTATGAGCTTGACTGCTTCAATTGAGGCAATAACTGAGGAAAACAATAAAGACCACTTGCATCAAGTGTGCCTTCAACAAGAACTTATTTAGAAGCATGAGATTTGATATAGAATTTATCAAGTAGGAACTCAAAGCTAACATTATTATCATTAGAAAATTTTGAAATAGACAAGAGATTTCTAGTGATATGAGGTACATGTAGGATATTGGCAAGAACTAAGTTATGATTGGGAAAGCTTTTAGAGTAAAATTGAGATGATCTTACTGACTGTATCTCTAAGGTTTGCCCATTCCCCACAAACACTTTATTGGACCCTAAATAAGACTTCTTATTATGCTAGTAAAACTCAAGAGGGGTTAAGTGGTGTGAGGCACCTGAGTCGACGAACCATGCTTGGGACTCCAAATTTGATAGCAATGAATACTCCTGAGTGAAAGCAGAGGATTGATTTGTGGTGGCCAACATGTCTACAGTTTGAGATCTTTGAGAGGAACCTTTGGTGACATCTTGGCCTGGGGTAGTTGCTTGACTAGATTGAGCATTTGACGCAGCTGGTGGTGCAAACTTTTCATCGAACCTGTGCCAACAAGACATGACTGAATATCCATACTTTCCACACAGTTGGTAGGAGGGTCTGTTGCCGGCGGGATTAGTGACTCTGCCATGCCTCCGACCACAAGTAAATCTATTCCCACACCCACGATTGCCTGAGTAAGCTCCTCTGGAGTTACCAGCTTCATGACCTGTGTGAGCAACGTTCACATCAACAGTGGAGGTAGCCAATTCTTGGCGAAACTTATCTAACTAGGCCTCTTGAACATAGAGGAGAGACTTAAATTCACATAAAATAGGTGCAATGGGGAAGCCATACATCTGCATAACGAATGGACTGTATTCCTTAGGAAATCCATTCAAGATTGAATCAATTTGGTCTTGTTCAGTAATTAGGTCACCCACAGCTAACAAAGAATTGGCTATGGCTTTGATTCTCAGGACATATTCAGTTATAGAATTGTTCCCTTTCTTGGTGGACTTGAGTTCCATTCGCAAGTGATGAACCCTAGCTTTCATTTGAGCATTAAAGTACTGATGAATCTTATCTCACACCTCAAAGGCGTGTTTGCAATCTAGAACCCTAGTAAGTACATGTAGCGGTGAAATTGGCGAGACTAAATCCATGGGAAAGACTTATCTCATTTGTTTTAAATAGAGTCGCCACTGCGCTTTATTGTTTCCAAAAAAGGAATGGGAGAAAGAGAGAATAAAACCCACAGAAGTTTTTAAAATCAAAACTAATAAACTTATCAGAGATTTGGGTAAGGGGGTTTGTTATACAAGGGGAAGGTTTTGAGCACCCCTCATATCCATGGTACTCCATGGGAACCTCTTTAAAAATACTATTGTTTTTATGTACATCTATTTGAAAAAAAAAAACATATGTGAAATTGTATAAAATAGAGGGTGGGGATGGGAAAATAAGTTTTGAAAGTGAGCTCGATAAGACATCGCATCTTAGGCCTACATACCCCTTTAACAATAGGGAAGTCAGAGCTTCTGTAGTTCCTCTTAAAAAGGAAAATACAAGGGGCCACAGTGGTCAAAATCTTTTTGGGTGTTAAGCTTTAACAATACTTAATAAGTTTTAATAAAAAGGGACCAAGCTTTAACAATACAAGGCCAATGGACTAAAAGTAGTTTCATGGAGAATAATTATCCTCTTAGTACCAAGGTTTTAAAACAAAGGGGTGGTTGAGCTTTAACAATACAAAACCAAATAAAAAGGGACCAAGTTTTAACAATACAAGGTAAATGGACTAAGAGTAGTTTCGTCGGGAATGATTACCCTCTTAGTACCAAGGTTTAAAAACAAAAGGTTTGGTTAATATTTATCAATACAAAACCATAAACAAGTGAAAATCTTTAACAATACTTTAACACTAAATAAAATAGATTTGGAAAAGAGTTTGGGTACCTTGACAATTTTAGTCAATACCATCCTCATTCCTTTGGACTTTCAACAAACAACTTTAATAAACAATCAATGGATACCTCAAGTGTGTGTGTGTGTGTGTGTGTGTGTGTGTGTGTGTGATAACATGTGTCACCAAAGACAAACAAGTAAGTATGATAATCATCTAGGATAATGAACAAGGATGTTTATACCTTTGGACGAATTCATATATGAATGAATGATGGATGATGAATATGAAACTCATGCATGTGGGTTAGATAAACAATGTATATATACAATGATAATGCAATGGATAAAAGTACAAAAGATACAAGGATAAAAAAAAATCAACAAGTATATGTACAAAGTAACAAGTTTATGGATAAGCAAAGATCAACATGTTTCTTTTTGGATTAGGGTTTTAAACCTAGGGTTTAAAATTAGGGTTTAGAAATTAACACCTGCACCTAATTAAATTTAATGATTAAATACCAAATTCTAAAAGAGAATTGGTCTAAGGGTACGTGGTATAGTCAAAGACATAATATCCTAACCCTAAACAAATATTTACAAAAAGATACAAAGTCAATTTGCATATTATTCAAAATAAAATGATTTTTGTTGATTGTTTTAATACATAAAAGACATGTTTTTTGATTTAATTTTTAAATGATAAAATATTAAACATTTTTTAGTTTTTTAAACATGATGTGAAAACTCACAAGTTAAATAAACTATACTAAAAAGAACAAGTCAAAAAGATTGAATTTTCTATTTTTTATGATTTTTTGAAGTTTAAGTAAAACTTCAATAAACAGGTGATAATAAAGGAGGGTTTTGTTGCTACTAGGGCTTGAACCCACGCCACCTAACTCATTTCTCAAAACAATAGCCATTGGGCCATGCGCTTGGCCCAGTTAGAAGACACAATCAATGACTAAAATTTTATGCAGGCTCATAAATGGAATAAACATAAAAATGAGATTTTTTTTTGCAAAAGGTGGGGTTTGAACCCACTCACTAGGGGGAAGAGGACTAAGGGCGCACTGGTAACTAAGTGTGCTGAAACGATGTAGTCGTTTAAGACACGCTTCCATTTCATTTTATTTAAAACACGCGTGTTTTGTTACTTTTGTTTTAAAAATTTTAATATTAAATAAGCTACGACAGTGCTTTTAAAAGCGCCTTCCTAACTAGCCCTATACCAGCGCTTTTTAGGAAAAAAGCGCTTTCGTAACCTACCCCTATAGCAGCACTTTTAAAAGCGCTTTCATATCTTACCGTATAGCAGCGCTTTTATAAAGCGCTTTCTTAAGGTAGCCTTAGAAAGCGCTTTTTAAAAGCGCTTTCGTAGGATCCCCTATAGCAGCGCTTTTTTCCCTTATTTCTTAGTTTTGTTTTTAGTGAAACCTATAGCAGCGCTTTTACCTAAAAGCGCTTTCGTAGATGTGCTGCTAAAAGACAAATTTGGCGTAGTGAAAAATGATCCAGACACATCTGAATCAAATGTGGTTTTTGTCGTTACTATTTAATTTGGTTGAATTAAAGATTTTTTATTGGCCTAGTTCAATTTTAAACATCTTTAATTTTTACGATAAAATCCAAATTTAATTCCGAAATAATTTCAAAACCAACCGTCAACCGTGTACGTTTTTAACTAACATTTAATCGTGTTTGGATTAAATTGATTTTTTCTTTCAAAACTAGGAAGATACTCGTGCCTCCGCACGGGGAAATTCATTTAATATTATATAAAATATATTTAGACACGTGTAAATTTTGAAATGGGTTATTTTAATTATAAATGAACAATAATAATATAAACTCAATTGAATTAAATAACCATATAAAAAGGACTCGTAATATGGAGAAAAAAAAATGAAATTCTAACATTTGAAAATAAAAACCGTCTCACAAATAAAAATAATTGTTGTTAAAATAAAATAAATATTGTGTTGATAATTACTCGTGAGGTAAAAAAATTATTCGATACGATATAAAATAAGGTTAAGTATATTTTTTGTCACTATAAATATCTCAAATTTCATTTTTAGTCCCTATTAAAAAAATGACATATTTTAGTCCCTATAATATTTTTATACATGCAGTTTTAATCTCTGTTATTTTTTAAAAATTTGAAAACTGTTAAATTACCATTAAAATCTTAAATTTTTGAATTATTTTTTTCAGACATGTTTAGAATATTATAAAATATTTCTTTACCAAATTTTAAAATTTCTTATAATGAGAAGAATTAAATATGAATTTTTTAAATTTCAAAAGATAATGATAAAAGTAATGCAAATCTCGACTTAAAAATCAAATATTGAGTTTCTTTTTTTTTTCGAGAAACTTTTTATATCGTTCTAAACATGTCTATAAAATATCATTAAAAAATACACATCGGTTTAACAGTAGGGATTAAAACTACGTGCATAATAATTTTATGGGGATCAAAATATGTCACTTTTTTAATAAGGACTAAAAATGAAATTTAAGATATTTATAAGGATAAAAACCATACTTAACCCTATAAAATATATTTAAATACAAATGAAAATTTTAAAATAATTTACTTAATTGCAAAATAAACAATAATTATATAAATTTAATTATATTAAATAGTCATTCAAAAAGAAAAAAAAATTAATTGTGAGATGGAGAAAAAATATTTAGAAATAAAGATTTTGTCTCTCAAATTAAGATAATGATTTATTAAAATAAAATACCTATTGTATTGATAGTTACTCGTAAGATAAATAAACTTTTTATTTTTTTTAAATTAAAAAATAGATTATTAATATTTTTAGCGATAATAAATAAATAGAGAAAAAATTAAAATAAAATTAAGAAAGTTGGGGGAAAAGTTTATCAATTAGGCCAATAGTAAAATGACACTTGTAGGACTGTGATATGGAGGAGAGTTTTAAACAAGACATTTGTTATTTACTTATAAGTCCTTTTAATAGTATAATAATTTTGAATAAAAGACATTTTAGGTAAAACATGCAATCAATTTGTTATAGATAGATAGTAGAAAACTCCTAAATGGTTTCGAGGGTAAGTGGACCGGGTAGAAAAACGGAAATGTTTTTCTAACTATTTTTAGTATGTAAGAGGCAAAATCAGCTACGCCATCTACTATCTACCCAATACTAATAAATTGACCAAACTGACTATTTTACCCTTCTAACAAAAAATTCTTCCCCTTGCAAAAGGATGTTCTGGTAAATAACAAATTCAAAAATACAATTTTCCAAAAGTGCGGTTCTCATTGGCCAGGCTTCCCAAATCTCTATACTTGCCATCCACTTTTTGTACTTCCCTCAACTCTTGTCATTCTTACAAGGGTAATGTCATAATAGTGATGCAGCTTTTGTAGTACTGAAATCCCAAATCAATTGCCAAGTGTATAGCTTTCCATTGGTGGGATTAAAAAAAAAGTTTTTCCTCCACCCAAAACACACTTCTTCACACTCCACTCTTCTCTCTCCCATTTTATTTCTTCTCTCTCTTTCGTTGTTTTCCATCTTCTTTCTCCATTGAAACCCTAGCCGCAACTACTCCATTTTCTCCACTTTATTTACGGCCACCACCATCTGTAATGAAAAAACCAAAGTCATATTCGTACTCTTCCTGTCATGGCCTTCCTAATCAACCAATTGGAATTTTGTTTCGAAGAACTTCGCAGCAACCACCGTTTCTCCATCTCTGACCGATTCGGTAAGAACGATAATCGTTTCTGCTTCTCTGACCAGTTTACACTTCTATTAACATAACAAGGTTGGGTATTTCGTCTTTTCACTAAGTTTTTTTGGTTATTATTTACTTTTTTTTCATATACACAGAGGAAGTAGGAGATACCAGACCGAGTTCGATGGATAGAGTCACGACATGTGACAATAGAAGTCGTGTTGTCCTAGAGGGTTTTATGATTTTGCTCTATTTTCAACAGGATGTTACATAGATGATTTTGTTACCCATGTTTAATGTTGTTTCTATTTTCTTTAATTTTCCAGGTTTTTATTTCAATATGACTGAAGCTAACTCAAGGTATGATTTTGTACTATATTAGGTTTATTTACTTTTCATCCTTTTTGTTTATGATAGTGACTTTGAATATACTGTCTTGATTATTGGAAATTCAGGAGATTAATGAGGATGACGAGAAACTGATGGATGCATTCTTATCCAAGGATCCAGATTCCCAGACAACAACACTTGCAGATGTTTTGGTTAAAAGATTAAAAGCAAGTGATTTTATTGTTGCTTTAGATAGTAACATTAATCTGCATTTATTTTCCTTGTCTTTGTTTTATTGTATTTGATTGTTTTCAGCTTGATTTGGGTTCTGATTTTTATTCTTTCTTGTCGTTTATGAATTGTTATCTGTGCAGATAATCGACCAATGCCTAAAGTGGGCACATCTGTAATGGAGGTCTACAAGGGGTATTTACAATTTTCATTTCAAATTCTTTTATAAACATGTAGATCAGATAAACAAATTCATTTTCATTATTATATTTAGCTGGTTTCTATTAAGTTTTCATATCTTGCATCGCTTTTGCAGGGTTGCAACTTTTCTCAGCAGATATATAGTATGCAAACTCCCTAAGGCATTTAAATTTATCCCCTAAATGAAAAATTGGGAGGAGGTCTTATATATTACTGAACCAGAAAATGGTTAGTGAATGCTTTGTATCAATCTACTAGGATTTTTGCTTCGAATTTAGATGCAAAAAAGGCTGAGCGATTCTACAGGCTTGTGTTGCTTCCAAGAGTGAGAGAAGATTTAAAAAAAGAACAATCATCTGCATTTTACTTTATATCAAACATTGAAAAAGGCATTGTACAAGCCTGCTGCTGTCTTTATGGGAATACTGTCTCCACTATGCGAGGTACATAATTATTTCTAGGTTTTTAATTTTTATGTTTCTAACTAATCATTGGTCAATGTTTTTTCAGCTCTGTTTGTGATATATTCTGTTAATCCTTCAGTTGATAGTAAAGTTTTGCTATTCCATCATAATACATCTTTAGGCTTCTGAACATCTTAAGGAATATCTTTCTGATGCTACAGTTTGTGCAATCTAAAATGGAATATTAATAAATTTATGTATTTGGATGTTGAGGAAATTGATGTGTTGTACATCATCGAAAGACATAATGATTTATGGTTCAGTAATATATAAGAAATCTATTTATTTTCTCATATTGAACTTTTCCTTTTATTTTGAACTTTTTAGATTGTATTTGATAAGGATGGTATTCTTAAACAAATTAAAGGAAAAGATTATATTGATATGTTGCCCGTTGATATCATTCAAGACTTCTATTAACATATTTGAGGTTGGTATACTTAGTTGTTGCTGAAATGCTGAACATCTATCAATGTATTTAGATGTTGCAGGTTCAGTTATAATGCCTTATGGTTGGACTACTCAATTCAGCTTATATGTGATGTCCTTAATATCCTCTCAAATGTTGGTGAGAGTGGTTTATGGGTATGGGAAATGCTATTGGATTGCAAAATCTGAAGTCACTCACAATTGCATCCTGCAGAGGAGTTTTATCCTGCAGAGGAGTAACTAATTTTGGGTTTGAAGCTCTTGGAAATGGTTGTCCTAATTTGAATAGTTCACACTTACATAAGTGTCAGATTCAAATAGACGGGTTGTTTTTGTTCACTAAAGTTGCTATATCACTAATAAATTAACCTGAAAATTTGTCTTTGCCAAAATCATTATTCATGGACTTATATATATGGAATGACAAAAAATTAAGTGTAGCGTGTGCCATAGCAATGTCTTTTTAAAATGAAATTTAAATCATCGTCATTCTTATAAATAGTTAAATAAAGAAATTTCTTTATTATAAAGATAATAATAATAATCAAATCTATTTAATATAAAATCTATTATTTATTATCTAATTTTTGTATTTGTCTTTACTTCCAATTTTATAAACTCAATATTGAAAATTCTAGAATTCTTTCCCACCTAACATTTCAAAGGCGTTTTACTAAATCATAGTGAAAATATGAAAATTTTGATAACCTCCAATTGTAAATATGAATTATATATCATTATATATTTCAATTTTAGTTAATAAAGTAGTGATTCTATTTAATTTGATATATTTCTCAGTTAATTTGAAATTCAATTTAGCAATGATACTAAATGCTCCAATATATTTGAAGACGATCCTCCTAGAATTATGATTTGTTTTATACACATGATTAATTGCCATTATTATAAAATAAACTGTAATTAATAATCATTATTATAATTTAATTACACAATTAAAATAATATATACAATTATTCAGTTTTAAAGAAAATGATATATAAATTAAATATCAGTACTGTCCGTCAATTAAATGAAAATATTTAATGTCATATTATTTTTTTAAAAAAATTGATTTTTTTAATCAATAAAAAGAGTACCTAAAAATTTACCATTTTTTTACAAATTAGAGAGAAAAAGTAGTTACTACCAAAATATGTTTAAATTGTGTTTATTTAACTTAATTGTGTAATTTTTGCATGTAAACAATTTTATTGGTATTAATTTATAATTTATTATTTTTATTAAGTATCAAATCTTTCTTATTATTATTATCAAAAATATCAAATAATTTAATTTTATAATTTTTAAAAAATAAGATTTTTTATCCAATTTAACAATATGATGAAGTGGCACGGTACACAGCCGATTAAATTCATACATCAAAATATTTTAAAAGGTTGCTTTAAATGTACAGTTAAGTACAGATGTGCGGTACAAAGTAGCTTTTATCCACATACACTCTTATATTTTGTTAAATTTTTTTCAAACTCACATGTTCTTTTTTTTAAATGGTTATTTAATATAGTTGAATTTTTATTATTATAGTTATTTATAATTAAATCATTCATTTTAAATTTATATGTTTTTAAATATACTTTATACAATATTAAATAAATTTACATATTATTAGGCTGTATTTTACGGGTCACTATCAACAGAATACATATTTTATTTATTTTTTCTAATGTTAAAATTCTTTTTATTCTCTTTCCGTCTCATGGGTCAACTTTTTTCTTTGTATAATTATTTAATAATTAAGTAATTCATTTCAAATTTATTTGTATTTAAATAATTTTATACCATATCAATTGCATGATAGTATAATGTATTTTTTAATTTTCATACCATATTAAAATCTTTATTTTTAAATATTAATTTTTTCTCCATCTCACAATTATATTTTTTCTTCTCTGTGTAAGATTATTTAATATAATAAAATCTATATTATTACTGTTCATTTTTAAAAAAAAATAAATCATTTCAAATTTTGTATTTATATCTAAAATTTTACCTTTATATTTGATATTATTTAAGTGTTATGACATTAAGGGTGTGTTTGGTTCGAGGTAGAGTGAGGGGAGGGGAGGGGAGGGAATATTTAAATTGAAATATGTTTGGTTCAATTTTTAGGAGGGGAGAGGAGGGGAGGGGAGGGGAGCAAAATCCCTCCAAATAATACTTTTTGCGTTCCCCTGAATCGGGGGATTCGGAGGGGAGGGGAGGGGATCTGAGTTTTAATATTAATTAAATTATTATATTTACTAAAATATCCTCAATTTTATTTTACTATTTTAAAAATATTATTTTCTTTCATGTTCTTATTTTTCTTTTTGTAATTTTTTCTATTACTTCCATCAACTTATTATAATTATTCTTCACCTTCAAATAATTTTTTATTTTTTATTTAATAAAAATTATAATTACTATAATTTTTTATTATAATTTATTTTATGTATTCAAAAGTTGTTATCAACGTATAGTTTATTTTATGTCGAGAGTTATAATACGAATCAAGTGTACTCAGTTTTTTTAATATTATGCGATAAGTTATGAAATTTTTACAATTGAATATCATATCACTTATATTAAATTAGAAGGATAAAATTGTAAATTATTATTAAAATCCCTCCCCTCCCCTCGTGAACCAAACATATTTTTAAACGAAATCTCTCCCCTCCCCTTCCCATGTTTGAACCAAGCATATATATAATTACAAAAAATCCCTCCCCTCCCCTCCCCTTCCCTTCCCTCCATTAAAATCCCTTCTCTCCCCTCCTCTCCCCTCCCCCTCATTTGAATCAAACAGACCCTAAGACTCATTAATGTATTATCACATTAACAAATATTTTGTTGTTATTTTTTTATTTCATAATTATTATTTGAAGATTTTAAATTACTACATATTATTTTTAGTTATTTACACAATATCATAATACAATTACGTGTGCGGGAGCACGAGTCTCTTACTAGTGAGATTATTAAAAATATTGAGGGATGAACCTCATGATAGTTTTCCAATTCCACTAATGACCAATACACGAGAAGGAACATGAAATCCCAGTCGGTGGGCAAGAATAGAATATATAGTCACGGGAGAATGAGAAGTCATAACATGCAATATTGGGAACGACACTTGGAAAAGCTTTATTTAGGAGGGAGTATTATATTTGAAGAAATTAAATAAGTTAAACACTATAATCTTTGTTTATATTAATGTTTTGTTATTTTGTTTATTCTATTGACGTGTTTGTTTATCTAATGGGCCAGTTTGCTAATCCTTGTAGATATATCTTGGGGGTCTCTTCTTCAATTGATTCATTGTATCCATCCTTTCCAACGGGTGCAGTTACCGTGCATAGATAAAAATCTATGCACCATGCATAGATTATTATGGACACTTAGATTATTGGATCAAATTCTAGACATCAATTGTTATTACTCAATACTCAATACTCACCACTCAATACTCAATACTCAATACTCAATAATGGATTAAAAACATGATTCAATAGCTTATGTAGGCTTATGCATGGTGAATAAGTAAAATCCTTATGCATATTAGCCAAAACCCTTCCAACCAATAAAGCAATTATCAAGAAGTTGTGTAAAAATAACTAAGATGATAGTTTTAAAAATGTTGATATATAGGAGTGTGTCATTTAACATGTGTGAATTTAGTCAATAAATTATGTTTAAAAAACAATGATAACAAAATTCAGCATATTTCAAATATATATATATATATATATATATATATATATATATATATATATATATATATATATATATATATATATATATATATATATATATATATATATATATATATATATATATATATATATATATATATTGGAAAATTAAGACACAATAATTAAGCAATACATAGCGGATATAAAATTTCCCACTGTAGCGGGGAAAATTTGAGATCAAAGCCATTGGATTGACTTGACTCATTATTTCAGTGAAAGTCGCCACCGCGCTGTATTGTTTCAAAAGAAAATGGGAAAAGAGCGAAATAAACTCAAAGAGAAGTTTTTAAAACAAAAACAACAAAAAGAGAGATCTTAGGTATGAGTGTTGATTATACAAGGGGAAGGTGTTAGCACCCCTCATATCTGTGGTACTCCACAAGAACCTTTTTGAAAATCTGTGTAAAGAAAGATGTTGTGTGCAAAAGAAAAGGGTTTTGTTTGTTTTTTTTTAAAATAAGCTCGGCAAGACATTACATCTTGTGCCTACATACCTACTCGGTGCAATGGAGAAGTCAGAGCTAATGTAGTTCCACTTAAGGGGAAAATGTTTTAAAACTGGATAGACACTTTATTCTCGTTGAAGAGAATACTCAGTCAATTATCTTGAACATGAGAACAAATGGATCCTTTGTATCAAAAATGAAAGAAGGGTTCCAACTTGGAAAAGGTTCCATCATATCAATCAATATCAAAACTCTTGGGGATTTTATATCTCAACACAACAATTAATCATGTCTAAACTTTGAAAGAAAAGCCAACAAAGGCAAAAGATATTTTTAAAGAAAGATTTTTAAAAGAGTTTGCAAACATAAGAAGGTTTTGGAAAAAGGGAGAAGATTTTGAAAATCTAAGAAGGGGGAGATGAAAGGACCATTCTAGAGCATAAAATAAAAGCTAGGGACAGAGCGATCTAACCAAACAAGAAGCCAACACTTAGCATTAAAGAGTCAATGAAGATTTTCCATCCTTTGTGTCATACCCCAAAATTTACCCGATGCGATTCCCGTCTCAATTTATTAAGGATGTTAAAAATTAGGAGCCATAGGGTCTGATATATCTATTATCAAACTCGCTCTCCTATAAAACTCCTGTATAGATTGGTTTAAAATAATAAGGGTGTAAATAGTAAAATCTTTTTAAATTCAATTGGCACTTGGTCTTTCCTTTTGCTTCTTAGGAAAAAGAAAAGAGAGGGGTGTGTTTTAAGAAAAAATTAGGGCCCAATAGGCCCATTTGCTTATCTTCATTTAACCATTTTTCTTACTAGTTTTGAGATTATTAGTATTTTATTATTTGGTTTAATTAAATTAATTATTATTAGTGTTTAAGATAATACTAGTATTATTTTAGATGTTATTATTAATTGATAATATTAAACTTAATAATCATTTGCAATTATCATAGGTGATTAAGAGATTAATTAAATCATTAATTTGGTTAATTGAGCTTTTAACGTTTTTGGATGGTTGCATTCTGAGCCAAAAATAAAAAAAGAGCTTTAGGCCTATCACGCTGGGCCGTGAACGGATCAGGGAGTGGACCGGGTCATACCCAACCCGGCCACTGTTCATTTTCCCTTCCCCCAAGCCAAACCCTAATTCAGCGCCGCTGTAAGCATCTCTACGCAGCCACCACCAGAACCCTAGTCTTCGACCAACACTCAATGCCCAGGCCCATGGATCCTCAATCAAACGCGTAACAGAAAACAAAATCCAGAACAAAAATGCAATCTTCAAATAACAATCAAAACTTAACAAATTGGAATCAAAATTTTATTAAATTAAAGGACAAATTACAATCACTAAGGGATGCTGAAACAAATCAAATACTAAGAAAACTAACCTAATAATGATCTAATCTAATATTTCCCTAAATTGAATCCAAAAACCTAAGTATAAAAGAAATAGAAGAAGAATAGAGAGGGGGGAGGCTGGCAAGGAAGAACTTTTGCGCCGCCGCGAACAAACCCTTGGATCTCCATCCTATACCTGCGTACAAAGAAAGAAAAAGAGATTAGAAGGTGGATCGGAGCACACACGTTCCAGAAACCGAAGATAAAAGGTAATCACCGACAAAACTTAGCTTAGGATCCATCTAGTTGCATGTTTATGTTTGATTTTGGTTGAATCTGGGTTTGTCTTGGGGTTAGGGTTCTTACTCTACGGTGGTTTCTGGGTTTGTTTGATGAATTTTGGGGGAAGGGTTGAAGGTTTGAGTTTCACGGTTGAAACTCAACCGGAAACTGGGATGTGCGGTGGTTTGCGATGGTGGAAGGGGTGGTTTCTGGGCTGGTATGAAGTCGGAGGGAGCAAGAGAGATAGAGAGAAAATGAGGGTAGAGAGAGAAAAAAGAATGAAAAATGAGGAAGACTTGTTGGAGGAAATTGGTTTACCCTTCTCTCTGACCGTTGGATTCACGCCATGTGGCCTCCTGATGGCCACATGGTCTCACGCGCGAACATGATTCGGTGTGTGTCCTACCATTGTATCCCCAGGCAACTTTAGATCACAACCACACGTTTATCACGCCATGAAATCAAACGTCCATCGCCCCTGGTAGCATACCATAGTCTTTTCCTGCGTCACACAGGATCTAACGGATCCTGAAACCAATTGGGGCCTAACTCATTACTACCCACACACCCAAAAATTACTAACCTGAACAAAACCCACCCCCTATACTAAATAAAAAAATAACAACAGTTTAATTAATTAATTTTGTGAAATTTTAATTGTTTAATTATTTGTTCTCTCTTGATGATTTAATCTAATTTTCTCCTCGAACCGACTAAATCCATTAGTCGCAGTAGACGAGAAATAATTTTTTATTCGCTTAATTTATTTATTAATAATATAATGGAATCTAATTTATTTGGTAATAATAATTTAATTAATTCTTATTAATTCTCTCCTCGACCCGACTAAAGCTATTAGTCGCATTAGACGAGAGATAAAAAGATATACAAAATCTAAAACACATTTAATTTGCTGCCCGCGACGATCAATCTATCGATCTGAGTAACCAGCAATGCCTCCTAATCTGTTAGCTATACTGACCAAATCTATTGGTCATCGCAACTAACGGTGCCATATTAAATCAGGGTTGTACGCCCAAAACCTCTAAAAAACACTAAACCACAATACTACGGATTTTCATCCCTCCAATTGCGATTTTCAAATCATAACTTCTAAAACTACGACAGGCCATTCCAAAAGCCTTGAAACACTTTCATAATCAATTCTAAGGCGTACAACCCTGTGCTCGAACTACGTTGACTCTGATTCTCCATAAGGAGATACGTAGGCACTTGGATAACCAAGGCGAGTCCCCTTCCCTAAAATCTCAATTTTCCCCCTATTCACTTCCTTAGCTATAAACCTTAATAATTCTAGCCACAAACCTTTACCTTAAAACGCAAACCTTAGGAAAGGGTTGAGGGTGCCTAACACCTTCCCTCGACCTGATTATAATAACTTACCCTGAATCTCTAAACTGCGTAGGGTTTCCTATTCGCCCTTTAGAATAGGTGGCGACTCTAAAAGTCTAATTTTTAGGGCAGGTTGCTACAGCTGGCGACTCTGCTGAGGACAATCATCAATGGTGAATTATTATGCTCCTAAGGCTTGAGAGGGTTTAGGTTTGGCAAATGGCAAATTATTTAGGTTTGTGGCTAGCTGTTAGGGTTCGGCTAATTTGCCTACATTAGGGTTTGGTTTAGGATTTAGGTTTTCCTTTTTTTTATTAAATATTTAAATTTTTATTTATTTATTTATGCATCTGCAATTTATTCATTCATTTACCGCAACTTCATTCATTTACGTTCAATTTAATTAAATATTTTTATATCTGTTATTTTATTGTATTCTGTTGGGATATTATAAATTGTTGTTAAGCCTAAGCGTGGGAATTATAATAATGACCAGAGGGGAACTACATCGCCTACGAGTCTTATTATAATTCCACTCAGAGTGGGTTGAATATTCGGAAAGGTCTGATACGAGGCTCGACCTTGTTGAGGGCTGGACTTGGTATTTGGCTGATCTCTCTGGGAACCTACCCCTAAAACTCGAACCTCGTGGATAAAATGAGTTGTTCTAAAATCCAAAGAGACAAAAAGTCTCGGCGGCTACGAACGACCCCATGAGACCTTCTAGAACATACCAATGGGAAGGGTAGGCACCCTAAGCCGTTACGTCGGACCTATGAACCTAGGGCTTATGTGCTTATGTGCTCATTATGTGTTCGCAATTTATATTACTTCGAATATCTTGCATTCTAATTTTGCAGGTACATCTATGCGTTCCCTGGCCTGCAGGGACCCTATTTCCAAAACCATGTCCTTCCCACGAAGGACACCTCCATTTATGCACGTTGATTGGCCTCACGATGGCCATGAGACTTGGTGACTGTCTTGAACGGTCACCAGCCGCTACCTTCTGCATACTCTCGAATCTAAGGGATTTCCCTTAGCGCGTCATAACATTTATCCTGCATATTTCACTAGGGTCTAAAGTCGCCTCTAAGGCTATCCCTAAGATTACACGCCACACGTCTGCATTGCATACAAGGAGTTATAACACAAGGAGTCTCTCGCATATCCATGCATTCGCATTTTCATGCTGTCATACATTTACATCTACATTTGCATTTTTGTCTTCACCCTTATCTAATCAACAACTACGCTGGCTGATTTCCTGAGACTCATAAATGAACTCAAGAAGAGCCCTAAAATGTGGAGAGAGGAGAATCAACCATTGAATGTTCAAAGGAGCTTGGTCCTACAAGGAGAAAAGGTTGCCCTTCATTATACAAACTACGTACTTACGCCTACGCCCGCGCCTATGCCTCCTCATGTTGGGGCAGTCGACGCAATAGAGGTCGTTACCGAGCAGGAGTTGGTTCAACAAAGAAGTTCCCCCATAGATACACTTAAGGGGTATCTACTTATAAAGGGGTTCATCTTAGAACGCAACGTAGCTTACGAGAATACCTTACAACAGTTTGTGGGGCAAAGGATTAGTCCAACTGGGGGCAATATCTTGAACAAGGATGCATAGGCATGGTGGAGGGGAAGCAAGATTTAATTGAAGAAGGGGTCATTGAGTCCGGCCAGCCTAAAGAGCCGCACAAGTCTAATGCTATAGATGCCTAGAAGGAGGGATTCTTAGATCATTAGTTTCATTTGCATTCGCAATCTCTTTTCTGTTTGTTTAAACATTTGTCGTATGACAGACGCTATGTACTTTACAATAATCATTAATGCATTGCTTACGTGTGTCTTGGATTATTCCTAGTGTTTTCACTATATTCAAAACTGTGTTTTTACTTGGTTTTATTATTTGTGATATTCAACTTTTGTTCAAAGATGTGTACCTTTAGAGGGAGAATGACGAAAACGATACCACAATCTCATACAGTACGCTTTCGAACATACCGTGTTGACGATGTACAGGCATTGTTTCAATTCCAATACAGTGGAGATATAAGGATGTTAATCCCTCGTCAACCCCTTTGAGCCTAAGAAGTAGGAGTTTTCCTTCACGCACAAAATAAAAACCCTCAAAATATAACCTGGGATAGGGTAGCTGTTCAGTTAACTTGATTATCCCAAAATGTTCCTTTGAACGTAATCACTGATGGTTCTCCGTCATAATTAAGCCTGGCAGTCAATGTCCGCAAAGAAAAAGAAAAATAACGCAAGGCCTACCAAGTCAAAACCTATTAAGGAGACTTAGGCAAAATTGGGGCATCCCGCTGACTGTAATTTTAAATAAACAGTTCAGGCAAAAATTAGGGTTAATAAAGTAAAAAAGAAGGTCACTAAGCGTCCTCGACAAATGGAAGATATTACAAAAAAAGGAGAATGACTGCCTTTGCAGATAAACCTTTGGTTTTTGAACCATCATGAATGTAAGTATTACAATATCCAAAGTCTTTTGGAGCTTAAACGCATAGTTAACTGAGCATAGGACTGGAGAACATCACGAAGAAAGGGGCGGGTTAAATAAATTTTGAGCCTTATATCCGTTGTTTCTTAAAACCGTGAACCAGGCCATGTTACAACCCTTAAAAGTCCTAACTGAAGCATGGTTAGTTCGAAAGCATACCGTTATAAAAAAGGTATCCCGACTCCTTAAGGTCTACTATAACTCTTGAGTTGATATCAATTTCTTACAGAAAAAAAAAACTTTGTTTTATTCAAAAATGTTTTTAAACTTTCAAGACAGACGTATGCATTTGCATCTTATGATTTTCATTATAAAGCGCACTTGTCTATATAGATTCAAATCTTTTAACATCAGGGAGAAGTTGCATGGGGCATGGCTAATGGCTAAAAAAAACCCTACCAACAGGCGTATTAGCTTTAAAAGCACATCAAAGAAGAAATATCTCTTACGCCTGACTCGGATGGCTGTTGTATACACAGGGCATAGCCCGTTGTTATCCTATTTATCTGGGGCAATCTAATCAAGATCCATTGAATCCCTCAAGGACTCTAAATAGCCCATGGGGCAAGTCCATCACCTGGGGGCACGTTGCAAAGGTCACTTTGTATAAGATGGTGTTAATACTATTCTCACATCCTTTCTAGGAACCTTTTTAGGTAATTTTCTCTAAAAAAAAACGTCTCTTAATCCTTTCAGGAAATCTTCTTTAAGACATGCTCAAATATCTATTATCCTTTCTAGGAGCCCCTTTTCAAATAGTCTTCTTTAAGACACATTCCACAAACCTTTCCAGGTGTCTCTCGTTATTTTCAGAAATCTTTTCAGATAGTCTTCTCTAAGACATATTCCTTTCTAAGAACCTTTTCTAGGTAATCTTCTGTAATATGTCTCTTAACTTTTTCAGTCTTCTTTAAGATATTCCTTTTCAGGTAATATTCTCTAAAAAAAATCCCTTGTCCTTTCCAAGAACCTTTCTAGGTAATCTTCTCAAAGACACCCGTCAATATTTTCAGTTAGTCTTTTTTAAGACATGTTCAAATTCCTCTCATAAACCGTGTCAAACTTTGTTTAAAGTACAGTCTTCTTCAGGGCGGTATCCCATCCTTTCTAGGATAGTCTTCTTTGAAGTGTCTTTTCCTGAGTTTTGTTCAAAACACTACATTCCTTAAAATAGTCTTTATCCTCTATGGGATTCTTTGACCCTCTTTGCAAACGTGCCTCCCCGAGCTTTGTTTAAAGCACAATCTTGTTCAAGACAATCTCATATCCTTTCCGGGAATCTCTTCAGGTAATCTCCTAGAAGACATTATCTCATTCTGAGTATTCAGTGAACTTTTGTCCATTGGACACGATCAAGACGCATGACTAATTCTGAAAAGCATCTGCTTCATATTCGAATCAATACCTAACATCAGGGAGATTGGGTTAATCAAAGGCGATCATTGTTAATAAAGATCCCTGAACCGGGGGAACCACATCTAGGGGGTTCTCCTAAACAGGGGCAAAATATCGAGGATTATAGGAGCATACAATCAAGAAGCTTATTGACTGAGGCATATCTTTCAAGAATTCAAACACTGGGGCAATGCATATCAGGCTCGTGGCATGACATGGTAATATTCGAGTTCCCTCTAAGGATATTTCCTTCAAGTCAAATGGTGCGTCTCTCAAGATTTCAGATATCATGGAAATCACGCTAGTATCACACAAGGAGCATTGCTGCATAATCGGCCTTCCTACGCCTGTATTATTTACGACCTACAGTGGGGGTCGTCGTACATACATAATTCTCATTTATTTTGAGAATCTCATTACATGACACATGCATCATAACATTGCATAAATTCAACATTCGCCTTTTCAGGTCACTCCAGAGTCAAAAGGATATCATCATCCAAATACGGTGCAAATACGATCATTTCAACGATTTAATCTTAACAATTTCGATGCTTTATTCCGAGCCTTTCTTCAAAGGCAATTCAGAAACAATCAAAGATTTTCTTACTTTTCAAGGTAGTCTTCTCCAAGACGCTTATCAACCTTTCTAGGTAGCCTTCGATAAAACCTTTTTATCATCGCTAGGAGTCTTTCTATGTCAGTCTTGTTTAAGACATATTTAGGTTAACCTTGTAATTTCGTTTAAAATACTTCGTATCCTTTCTAGGAACTTCTCTAGGTTAGTCTTGTTTAAGACATATCATCTCCCGTCTAAGAGCCTTTCCAGGTCAATCTTGTTTAAGATGTTTCATATCTTTTTAGAAGCCTTTATAGGAAAATCTTGTTTAAGACGCTTCATATCTTTTTAGAAGCCTTTATAGGAAAATCTTGTTTAAGACGCTTCATATCTTTTTAGAAGCCTTTATAGGAAAATCTTGTTTAAGACGCTTCATATCTTTTTAGAAGCCTTTATAGGTAAATCTTGTTTAAGACATTCCATATTTTTTTAGAAGCCTTTATAGGAAATCTTGTTTAAGACATTCCATATCTTTTTAGAAGCCTTTCTAGGTAATCTTGTTTAAGACGTTCCATATCTTTTTAGAAGCCTTTCTAGGTAATCTTGTCTAAGACGTTCATATCTTTTTAGGAGCCTTTCCAGTTTAGTCTTGTTCAAGACATATCATAGCCTTTCTGGATAATCTTGTTTAAGACATATCTCAACCTCTTTAGGTAATACTCTTCAAGAATCTATCCAATCTTTTTCTAAAGACACATCTTGCTCTTTCAAAGAGTTTCCTCAGTCAGTCTTCTCTAAGACAATTCTTCCCGAGCTTTGTTTGAAGCCTACTTTCCGTCACATCAGTCATTGATATACCGTGTTCTAGAAACCTCTTCAGGTAGTCTTATGTAAGACATTACTTCATCTCTCCTCAAATACAATCCGAACTAGGATTCGCGAAACATCTCAAAAGGGTTAAACAAATTCAATGGGTGATAAGAAGATAAAACATTGGAGTTATCATACATGCATACTCAGGTGCATACACGCAACATTTTCATGCATAAGCATTCACACATGTACATTGTACAAACAACAGGATCATATGCATACACATGATACATATGCATTCACAAAAACAATCTTTTACACAACTGACTGCGAGTCCTCGCTATCTAAGTCTCAGGCTTTAGCAGGACGCTTCGTCCCTCACACACTCGAGCACAGGGTAAATTTAGGGGTCTTCAATTATTTAATAACTCTTCGATTCGAAAAGCGTGAGACCTGCATATTCTCACGCCATTCAATCCAAAGTAATTAAATAGGGGCAGCTGTCATACCCCAAAATTTACCCGATGCGATTCTCGTCTCAATTTATTAAGGATGTTAAAAATTAGGAGCCATAGGGTCTGGTATATATATTATCAAACTCGCTCTCCTATAAAACTCCTGTATAGATTGGTTTAAAATAATAAGGGTGTAAATAGCAAAATCTTTTTAAATTCAATTGGCACTTGGTCTTTCCTTTTGCTTCTTAGGAAAAAGAAAAGAGAGGGGTGTGTTTTAAGAAAAAATTAGGGCCCAATAGGCCCATTTGCTTATCTTCATTTAACCATTTTTCTTACTAGTTTTGAGATTATTAGTATTTTATTATTTGGTTTAATTAAATTAATTATTATTAGTGTTTAAGATAATACTAGTATTGTTTTAGATGTTATTATTAATTGATAATATTAAACTTAATAATCATTTGCAATTATCATAGGTGATTAAGAGATTAATTAAATCATTAATTTGGTTAATTGAGCTTTTAACGTTTTTGGATTGTTGCATTCTGAGCCAAAAATAAAAAAAGAGCTTTGGGCCTATCACGCTGGGCCGTGAAAGGATCAGGGAGTGGACCGGGTCATACCCAACCCGGCCACTGTTCATTTTCCCTTCCCCCAAGCCAAACCCTAATTCAGCGCCGCTGTAAGCATCTCTACGTAGCCACCACCAGAACCCTAGTCTTCGACCAACACTCAATGCCCAGGCCCATGGATCCTCAATCAAACGCGTAACAGAAAACAAAATCCAGAACAAAAATGCAATCTTCAAATAACAATCAAAACTTAACAAATTGGAATCAAAATTTAATTAAATTAAAGGACAAATTACAATCACTAAGGGATGCTGAAACGAATCAAATACTAAGAAAACTAACCTAATAATGATCTAATCTAATCTTTCCCTAAATTGAATCCAAAAACCTAAGTATAAAAGAAATAGAAGAAGAATAGAGAGGGGGGAGGCTGGCAAGGAAGAACTTTTGCGCCGCCGCGAACAAACCCTTGGATCTCCATCCTATACCTGCGAACAGAGAAAGAAAAAGGTAATCACCGAAGATAAAAGGTAATCACCGACAAAACTTAGCTTAGGATCCATCTAGTTGCATGTTTATGTTTGATTTTGGTTGAATCTGGGTTTGTCTTGGGGTTAGGGTTCTTACTCTACGGTGGTTTCTGGGTTTGTTTGATGAATTTTGGGGAAGGGTTGAAGGTTTGAGTTTCACGATTGAAACTCAACCGGAAACTGGGATGTGCGGTGGTTTGCGGTGGTGGAAGGGGTGGTTTCTGGGCTGGTATGAAGTCGGAGGGAGCAAGAGAGAAAGAGAGAAAATGAGGGTAGAGAGAGAAAAAAGAATGAAAAATGAGGAAGACTTGTTGGAGGAAATTGGTTTACCCTTCTCTCTGACCGTTGGATTCACGCCATGTGGCCTCCTGATGGCCACATGGTCTCACGCGCGAACATGATTCGGTGTGTGTCCTACCATTGTATCCCCAGGCAACTTTAGATCACAACCACACGTTTATCACGCCATGAAATCAAACGTCCATCGCCCCTGGTAGCATACCATAGTCTTTTCTTGCGTCACACAGGATCTAACGGATCCTGAAACCAATTGGGGCCTAACTCATTACTACCCACACACCCCAAAATTACTAACCTGAACAAAACCCACCCCCTATACTAAATAAAAAAATAACAAAAGTTTAATTAATTAATTTTGTGAAATTTTAATTGTTTAATTATTTGTTCTCTCTTGATGATTTAATCTAATTTTCTCCTCGAACCGACTAAATCCATTAGTCGCAGTAGACGAGAAATAATTTTTTATTCGCTTAATTTATTTATTAATAATATAATTGAATCTAATTTATTTGGTAATAATAATTTAATTAATTCTTATTAATTCTCTCCTCGACCCGACTAAAGCTATTAGTCGCATTAGACGAGAGATAAAAAGATATACAAAATCTAAAACACATTTAATTTGCTGCCCGCGACGATCAATCTATCGATCTGAGTAACCAGCAATGCCTCCTAATCTGTTAGCTATACTGACCAAATCTATTGGTCATCGCAACTAACGGTGCCATATTAAATCAGGGTTGTACGCCCAAAACCTCTAAAAAACACTAAACCACGATACTACGGATTTTCATCCCTTCAATTGCGATTTTCAAAGCACAACTTCTAAAACTACGACAGGCCATTCCAAAAGCCTTGAAACACTTTCATAATCAATTCTAAGGCGTACAACCCTGTGCTCGAACTACGTTGACTCTGATTCTCCATAAGGAGATACGTAGGCACTTGGATAACCAAGGCGAGTCCCCTTCCCTAAAATCTCAATTTTCCCCCTATTCACTTCCTTAGCTATAAACCTTAATAATTCTAGCCACAAACCTTTACCTTAAAACGCAAACCTTAGGAAAGGGTTGAGGGTGCCTAACACCTTCCCTCGACCTGATTATAATAACTTACCCTGAATCTCTAAACTGCGTAGGGTTTCCTATTCGCCCTTTAGAATAGGTGGCGACTCTAAAAGTCTAATTTTTAGGGCAGGTTGCTACACTTTGGACTACCATATGCAAGCAAACATAATACCAACTGGGGATTCAGATGAACTTGATATCATTAACATAACTTGCACCAAGCCTTTGAAATGCATCATAAGCTTTTGACAAAAATCGGGCAAAGTAACAGCTGTGTACAAATGAATTCTTTATCACAATGCCTTGGAATTTACCAAGAACTTTCAAAGAAACACTTGCATACACAAAGAGAAATAACCCAATACCTTGGAGTAAACTCCAAGAACTTCCAGACAAACAAGCATAATCAAAGTATCAATAACTCAGATGAAACTCCAAAGTGCTAGGGTCAAGGTCCTAATTCTAAGTCCATAGATCCATCCTATTAGCTTAGGGTATGGTGACCAAAGTCCAAGTCCACATTAAGTCTTTTAAAATTTAAGTTGATTATTAGTGTTTTAAGCATAAAAGTAAAGTATGGTCCAAGTGGGAAAAAGAAAAATAGCATAAGCATAAACATATGTCCAAGTGGACAAAGGAAAAAAAATTGCATAAACATAAACATATGTCCAAGTGGACAAAGGAAAAATGACATAAACATAAAAATGATGAATGGTAAATGGTAAAATAAAAGCATAAAACATAAAAAAAATAAAGGCAATACAATAAAGTGCATAAAATAAAGTTAATGGTTATTTGTTAATAGTTAGTAACTCAAGATCAATGGTGAGTGAATGATGAACTAAGGTTCAAATTTAGTGAAAACTCATCAGAAGATTGATAGAATCAAAGCAACTACAAGATAAGTTTTCAAAAGTATTGAACCAATTGTCATACAATTTCTGCCATTTTTTATCTTTTTCCGATTCGGGACAAGAAATGCAGTGTTATGTTAAGCAATCTCCAAGTAACTTATATAGAAGTTACCCTACAATGAGGCTGGTAAATAACAATTTGAGTGCTAATGCATGCGAGAGAAACGATATGTAGATCGTTTCTTGAAAGCGATGCCGCACGAAAAGAAAAGAGGTAACGGTCTAATCTTCATCAAGAACTCAAAAGAATTCCAATGATATCGAAGATTTTCATCGATCAAAATAAACGAGAAGAAAAAAGATGGAATCACATTAAAGCCATCTTTAAGTTCAATCACTTAATATTGTGGATTAAAGCACTAAACATATCATTAACTCAAAGCACCAAGATGAATTAAATAATTCATCCCTATGATAGATTTGAATCAATGAATGTTTATCCAACTTCATCAACACCCTAAGTCCATTGAATTTGAAGAGGAATTAGACCTCTAATCTTGTAATTCAAAGAAAACATCAAAAGAAAGAAGTAGGAGAAGAGGAAGAACCATAAACAAGTTAAAAAATGCAAAAAAAACAACATTCTGTCAGCATGAAATCGATTTACCCAGGGGGGAATCGATTTCACCTGTTGTATTTTTCAAAACTGCGCAAATCAACAGCAGGAAGTCGATTTCATCCAGAGGGAAATCGATTTCCCCTGTGCATTTTTCACAAAAAAAACAACATCTAAAGGGAGAAAACTTGTTCAAACATATTACCAAACACCTTGTGATCTTGGAGAGAATTGTGCAAAAAAATACCATCAAATCACCAGCAAATAGCACCATAGAAACATCAAAGATGTAACACACATAATCAACAAAGGATAACATCTTGAAGGATGGAAGTGGAACAAGAAATTACCAATTGAAATCAACTTCTTCAAGAACAATCTCCAACAAGCTTTGATCTACCAAGAATGGATGAAGAAAACGTGTTTGGATGAAGGTTTAGCTCAAAGATTAGTAAGATTCAATGTGAATCTCACTAACTTTTTGGAAAAGGAGAGATTTAAGTGATTTGGAAAGGATGGGAAGAGAATTTGCAAGAGTGGATTTGGCTCTCAAAAGCTTGTGAAGTGAATGAGAGGAGGCCTCTATTTATAGAATTGGGAGTGAGGGTAGTGGTAAATTGGTAATTGTCCATTGGAGATTAATTTGAATTTAATTGGTAAAAATGGGATTAAAATGGGGTTTATGAAGGAAATTAATTATGGTAATGATGTGGAATATTGGTGATACTAAAAAGTGATCCAAGAAATGATCAAGTGGTACACATGTCATCAAATGAGGGTGTATGATAGGATTTAATCATGATGAGGTATGGAATTATGAGATCAAGAATATTCTCTCAAAAAATGGTGCCAAATATCACTAAGCTTGAGAATTGTTCCTTTTTGGCCAAATTTGCTGCATGAAATCGATTTACCCCGGAGGGAAATCGATTTCCTCTGTGAAAAAGTGAGAATTTGGCGCAAAATGCAGCATGGAAATCGATTTACCCTAGAGGGAAATCGATTTCTCTGTCAGAAATGCTGAAAATGCCTTGTTTAATGGATGATTTGGCTTGATACCTACAAAACACAAACATACAAAAGGAACAAAGCAATATTTTTGGTATTTTGGCTAGTATAACATATACAAGCTACACAAACATAGGCGCTTTTTGGTTCCCCTCAAAGACGAAGTGATCACAACACCAAAAACAAAGCTTCAAGATGATTCTCTTGATTAATGATTGAGATGCAAATGATATATGATCTTAGGATCAAAAATTGGGGTATGACAGATGCGCCTATTTAAGTTTCTTCTATCCGGACACACGAGGATTGGAAATCTTTATTTCAACGCGATTGAAGAGACTTAAATATAAAACACACAATTTTTGAACCTAAGATATAATGCAATGTTAATGAATGCATCAGACACGATTATGAAATATGGGGAAACCTATCATCACTAGGGAGAATAAATAACTCCACCGTGGAAGACAAATATCTTGTGGGAAGAACTCCACTGGGGAAAACAAGAATTTGTTGGGAAAGAAACTTCACTTGGGGAAAATACTTCACACCAGAAAGGTTAAAACATCAACTTTCATTGGAGACAAAAGAATACACCAACTTTTACTGAAGGTGAACTACCAACTTTTACTGAAGGTAGGAAAAGAATATACCAACTTTTACTGAAGGTGAACTACCGACTTTTATTGAAGATAGGAAAAGAATACACCAACTACCAACTTTTACTAAAGGTGAACTACCGACTTTTACTGAAGGTAGGACAAGAATACACCAACTTTTACTGAAGGTGAACTACTGACTTTTACTGAAGGTAGGAAAAGAATACACCAAATTTTACTGAAGGTGAACTACCGACTTTTACTAAAGGTAGGAAATGATCTAAATATCGACTTTTACTGAAAATGTAGATACAAAAGGGTACACCAACTTTTACTGAAGGTGAACTACCGACTTTTACTGAAGATAGGAAATGATCTAAACATCGACTTTACTGAAGATGTAAATAGAAAAGGATACATCGGCTTTTACTAAAGGTGAACTACCGACTTTAACTAAAGGTAGGAAATGATCTAAACATAGACTTTTTACTGAAGATGTAGATACAAAAGGATACACCAACTTTTACTGAAGGTGAACTAACGAATTTTATTGAAGGTAGGAAATGATCTAAACATCGACTTTTACTGAAGATGTAGATACAAAAGGGTACACCAACTTTTCCTGAAGATGAACTACCGACTTTTACTGAAGGTAGGAAATGATCTAAACATCGACTTTTACTGGAGATGTAGATACAAAAGGATACACCGACTTTTATTGAATGTGAGCTACCAACTTTTACTGAAGGTAGGAAATGATCTAAACATCGACTTTTACTGAAGATGTAGATGCAAAAGGATACACCAACTTTTACTGAAGGTGAGCTACCGACTTTTAATGAACGTAGGAAATGATCTAAACATCGACTTTTACTGAAGATGTAGATACAAAAGGATACACCAACTTTCATCGAAGGTGAACGAGCAAACATAGGTATATAAAAAAACTTTGTCTATCAAAGGTCAAGGGTGCAAACATGAGTGCACGATCTCAACAAGAATCATCCAGCGACCGAAAATCAATCCATCAAATGGAAAGAAACTGTCAAACAAGACTGGATCAAGTGAGGGCATAAATCACTAGATTTTTCTGTTCATAAATAGGGTTGAACAGAAGTACTAAAAAATAAGTCATCCACGATGAACGAATTTAGTGGGGAATTAAAGAAAGTGAACGCTTTTCTGCCTAGAGATTCTCTAAATGAAAGAAGACTCTGGTGAAAGGAAACTTTCCATGACGGAAAATGAACGTATGACTGTTTTTAATGCATGCCAATGATGTATATGCTGCCAAAACTAGCACAAGAATCAAATCATTATAGGTGGAGTAGAAAAGTAGTACAGTCAAGCATGTCTCAAGTATAACACTCGAGGTATCAGTCGGAAAACTGAACAGAGAGTTGCCACAACAATATTTTGATGGCTTGGAATGAATTCTACCCAACCCTGGGATTAATGCCAGATGGAAGATCACTAAAGCTGGGTCCTATGACATCTTAAACCATGACGGGGACACACCATACTGGATTATATTCTTTTAACCATGAAGGCATCACCATTTCTATTCCTTTGGGAATACTCAATTATCAAAATAGAACCTTTTTTATATTTTTCAAAAAAGAATTTGTTGAAATTTTAATTTTCTTTTTATTTTAAAAATTACTATCAACGATAAATGACATTTAAGAAATAGAAAGAAATAAGATTGCAAATAATTGAATAAAGACTCAAACTTTATTAATAGAATGGTAGCCTGCAAATGGCAAGACTCCAAGGATGATTACAAAGTTTGGAAAGTGGTACTTTTTTGGAACAGATACATTGAAATATAATGATCCTATCCTCTCTAACAACTTTGAATCTCTGAGCTAAGGCTTCCGTCAAAATGTGTTGAATTTCTCATGACAAACCGATGATTGATGATGATCAAGTCTGGTTCGATGTAGTTACTTGCCATGAATCCCTAACTTTTTCCTGGACTGCCTTTTTAGGTTTCTAGTCCACCAGGAAAATTTATTTTGTTTATGTCTCTAACTTCTTCCTGGACCTCCCTTTCGGGTTTTCAATCCATCGAGACGGTCTTTTTTGCCTAAGCTTCCCTTTCGGGTTTTCAACTTAGCGAGTTGTTCTTTTATTATTTTAGGCGAAGTATTTCTTGACTACATCAGCATTTATAGGACGTGGGAGCTCCTCTGCATCCATAGTTGCAAGAATTAATGCACCGCTAGAAAAGGCTTTCTTAACAACATATGGTCCTTCAAAATTAGGAGTCCACTTGCCCCTTAAATTAGAGGTGAAAGACATGATCTTTATGAGCACGAGGTCGCTTTCTCTGAATACACGAGATCGAACCTTCTTATCAAAACTTTCTTCATTCTTTTCTGGTACAACTGACCATGGCATAAAGTCTTCATTCTCTTTTCTTCTATCAAATTCAATTGATCAAACCTGCTCTGACACCATACAGCCTCAGATAACTTGGTTTCCATTAAAACCCTTAACGATGGAATCTCAACCTCAACGGGGAGTACTGCTTCCATACCATAAACTAGAGAAAAGGGAGTTGCCCCTGTTGAAGTACGAACGGATGTACGATACCTATGCAAAGAAAATGGGAGAATCTCATGCCAGTCCTTGTATGTAACAATCATTTTCTAAACAATCTTCTTAATATTTTTATTTGCTGCTTCAACAGTTCCATTCATCTTTGGCTTGTAAGGCGAAGAGTTGTGGTGTTCAATCTTGAAGCTTTCACACTGTTCTTTCATCATATTGTTATTTAGATTTGAACCATTATCGATAATGATTTTGCTTGGCACACCATATCTGTAGATGATGTTGTTCTTGATAAATCTGACCACAACTTGCCTAGTCACATTAGCGTAGGAAGTAGCTTCTACCCACTTGGTAAAATAATCGATAGCCACAAGAATGAAACAATGTCCACTCGAAGCCTTGGGTTTTATCATCCCAATCATATTAATGCCCCACATAGAGAAAGGCCACTGAGAGGAAATAACATTGAGAAGCTTTGGAGGCACATGAATCTTATTAGTATACACTTGACACTTGTGACACTTCTTTACAAATTTATAGCAATCAGATTCCATTTTCAGCCAATAGTAACTCGCCCTAAGCATCTTCTTAGCCATCGAATGTCCATTGGCATGGGTATCAAATTAACCTTCATGTATCTCATACATCAACATGTCTGCTTTGTGTCTATTCATGCATCTGAGCAAAACCATGTCATAATTTCTCTTATACAAAACATCAGCATTGATGAAGAAACTGCCAGCTAATCTCCTCATAGTTTTCTTATCTTTGTTAGATGCCCCAAGTGTGTACTCTTGAGTCTGAAGAAAATGTTTAATATCATAATACCAAGGCTTTTCATCTGTTACTTCCCCAACTGCAAACACATGAGCAGGTCTGTCAAGACGCTTGATTGTGATTTGAGGTTCATCATCATGGAAATTCACTTTATACATGGAAGACAATGTGGCCAAAGCATCAGCCATCTGATTCTCATCTCGAGGGATGTGGTGGAATTCAATTTTGTTGAAGAGTGTCAATAGCCTTTTGGCATAATCTTTTTAAGGGATCAAGCCAGGATGACGTGTTTACCATTCTCCTTTAATTTCATTAATCACAAGCGCGGAATCTCCATAAATATCAAGAATCTTAATTCTCATATCAATGGCTTCCTCAAGGCCCATAATGCAAGCTTCATATTCAGCAATATTATTTGTACACTCAAAACAAATCCTTGTAGTAAAAGGAATATGTGAACCTTGCGGAGTGATAATAACAGCACCAACCCCATGACCATGAGCGTTAGAGGCTCCATCAAAAACCAAACCCCATCAAGACCCCGATTCTGGTCCTTCTTCCGGCAATGGCTCATCACAATCTCGAGCTCTCAAATACATCACATCCTAATATGGGAAATCCATTCTAATAGAGTGATAATCCTCAGTCGGTTGGTGAGCAAGGTACTCTACCAACACACTACCTTTAATAGCTTTTTAAGCACGGTATTCAATATCATATTCTGATAACAACATCTGCCATCGGGCGATTCTTCTAGTTAGCACGGGCTTTTCAAATATGTACTTGATTGGATCCATTTTGGAGATTAACCAAGTGGTATGATTTAGCATGTATTGTCTCAATCTTTTAGCAGCCCAAGCTAAAGCATAATAAGTTTTTTCAAGAAAAAAATATCGTGACTCACAATCAGTAAATTTCTTGCTCAAATAGTAAATGGCATACTCTTTCATTCTAGTTTTATCTTGCTGACACAACACACAACCCATGGAATGATCTAGCACATTCAGATACAAAACTAGTGTCATACAAGGAACATATATGAATAACTTGGTAGAAAAATTATGAAGAAGAAAAAGAAAGAGAAAGTGTATGAACTTTATTACCTTTTAATTTGAAGATACTTATGAGGACGAGTACGTTACATGTGGAAGAGAGAGATGTTAGGGTTTTATTTTGAGAGAAATGGAAGAAAATGTATAAATAACATGGAAGAAACCTTATGATGAAGAAGAAATGTAAATCATATGAACTAGATTACCTTTTAGTTTGAAGAAGCTTATGAAGACAAGTTCGTTGTATGTGGAAGAGAGAGAAGTTAAGATTTTGTTTTGAGAGGGAAGACTATTTTGTATTGAAGCTTGATAATTTCACTTATATATATATATATATATATATATATATATATATATATATATATATATATATATATATATATATATATATATATATATATATATATATATATATATATATATATATATATATATATATATATATATATATATATATATATATATAACTTATCACCACAGCTGTTAGCAAAAACTATGATAAAATGTAAGTATCATTCACAATGATTTCTGGTAATAACCGTGCTAATAAGTATTTTAATTTTAATATATTTATAAGAGTATAAGAACAGGCCCTTTTCGTAACAAAAAGAAGAAAAAAATTGTTGGTGCTGGGAATCAAAGCAAGTAACCTTTTATCTATCACAATGATTATTATTAAGTATTGTGATGAAATGTATTTTAATAAAATATTAAAAAATCCAGGCGCGCAAAAATGAGTTATTACTACAGTTGTTTAAACGAACGTAGTAATATGGTGTTACCAAAGGTATATGTTGTAGTAGTGAAACTGGGTATTCTCCTTGGGCCAAGAAACATAAGGCCAACTCGAGGAAGATTCATATTAACTTTGAGGTAGGCATCTCCATATACCTTGAAAAGGGAGCCTCCATGGATGAAGGTGTTGTAGGATCTTCCATGGAGTAGCTTCTAAGGCGTCTTATCAAAATCTATATGTATCCTCCTTTTTAATACAAGGGCTTTGATGTCATTGGTCTTATATATGATCAACTTGATACAAAAAATTACATAAGGGGGGAGAATGGGCTCGAGGAAGCTCTTTCAAACAATGATAACTTATATGTTGATGGGTTAACATTTGGGAAGAGCTATGTTTGAAGAATATGACATGTTAGAAAAAGAATGTAGAAAATTGGAAAGTTGATCAGGGTAAGATAAAGAAGATTTTTTTTATATCAACAAGATGTTTTTGGATTCACTGAGTGAGAGGTTTTCCACCCTTAAGAAAGAGCACAAGGACACATAAGAGGCTTTGGCAAAGTTGGAGGTTAATGACAGTCCATCATCATTGAATTTCATTAGTAGTTTTTAGCATGGTAATTAAAACCGGACCTGACCGGCCGGTTCAACCGGTTCAACCAAAAACCGGACCTATGCCGGGTCCAATTAATACTGAAAACCGCCGAACACACAAACCGGGAAAAAACCCAGAAAACCGGTACAAAACCGCCAAGACCGGACTAAACCGGCGGTTCATGTGGTTCTTGCGGTTGGACCGTGTTTGGAGGTGTTTCATCTATACAACAACAACTTTGTATCTTAGGAGAAGAGCAAATTTGTGTTCTGCTTAGTCTTATACAAATACTTGATGAAAAGTTTAGAACCATGATGAAAAGCTTGGAGTAAGCAAACAGAAAGAAGAAACAAGTCGGTATCAGATGAAGAGAATAAGCAATTAGGGGCGGCGACTACATACTTCTAAATGAAAGTTAGGGTTATTTTTCTATTAATAAATGAGATTTGCAGACTTACAATTAAAATGGGCCTAGTCCAAATCTTGTAAAAGAAAAACTATAAACTCAAATAGTTTAATAAAACAATTAAGATTATTTTTTAAATAAATAAATAAAGTTATAGTATGGGTCTATGCTGGATTACGATTAAGTCACTGAATTTTTTTATATAATTTAAGATAAAATAAATTTATTATTATTATTTTGAAAAAATAAATAAATTTTGAAAATCTATTATATTCAAATAATTAAAAATATAATTAAAAGAATAAAAAATAAAAATATATTAATTATATACTTAAAATATAACTAAAAATGTAAAATATAAAAATATAAAATTGAATCAATCATTGAATTACTATATTAAAATATTTAAAATATAATTAAAAATGTAAATATATATATAAATATATTACATTAAAATAATTAAAAATTATATTTTATTAATACCGGTCTGACCTCGGTTAAACCCCGGTCAAACCTTTAAACCTTAAATCCTTACCTATACCGGTTTAACGACCGGTCCGATTTTAATTACCTTGGTTTTTAGTGTTTTTGGTAGTATTTAGAGGAGAATTACATGGTCTGAATATAAATTTTAGAAATATTTTAGACAAAGGATAAAGTTGTCCAAAAAAAAGTAACACATTGAATTTTTAGGAAGATTCGCAACTCTATTTTTAGCATATTTTACATCATGATGTATGTGTAGTATTTTGACCATATCTATTGCTTCGTAACTCCGATTAAGATGCGATCGATAACAAATGAAAGTTAACATTTATGACAAGTTAATGCAAAAACTGCACAACGATTTTCCAAAATTGTGGTGTGATTTTAAGATGTTTTGACCCATTATAAAAGAAAAATTTTGAAGAATTTTTAATGATTCACAATTTTTATGAAATTTTGGCTGCTGCAAGGATTTAGAGACCATATACTAAAGCCTTCACATTATTGAAAACAAATTTTCATATGTAAATCTTATATCTTTCTTTAAACCTTTTGGCTATGACTAGTTGTATTATAAGTAGCTAAATTCCCTATGATTAGGCCTTTGAGATAAATTTATTTTGAACTCTATAATTGTAGAGTATTATTCTATAAAATTGCAATTCTTGTATTATTAAACTAAGTTTGTGTTTAATATCTTTTATATGTTGATGGATGTATGGATTGATTTTAAGTTGAGAATGATTAACAACCCTTACTTTTGAAATGCAATCTAATTTAACTGTTCAATCAAATAAAAATTAACATGCATGAAAATATCTTTTAATTACTAACCCTAGAGTGCGCAATTGCGATCATGTGTAGCCTTTAGTTGAATTCTAGAAGAGGTAGAATGCTTCATTAAAAACCATGTCTTTGCAGGGCAAAAGAGTGTCTCCCTACTACTTTATTAATGACGTAAACAATAATTACAAGAAATAAAGTCATGGCGATTTACATATTCACTTTATTAAATTAAAAAATAAACCTTAACTTTAAAATTTCCTGATACTTGTTGTGTTTCAAATTATAGAGATGGCCCCGCCGTTAAGTTCTTCTAGTTAGCAAGTGTCAAGTGATTGTTTCCCACATATTCGGTATGGCATGTTATAGTAAAAAAATAGTCTTCCGATTGTGGTTGGAATCATTATTTGTCTGAGTTCCAAGTTTCCTTCTTTCAATATTCTTAGAAATAGACAAGAGATGCATCTCCCAGTCGTTTTGGACTTTTTTCATATCTATTATAGCGGAAAATATCTCCTCCAAATACTTTTCACTAAGATACAAGTCCATGAAATTTATGTTGCAATGGTCGTTCTTGGTCTCCTTTTACGACACCTATGTTCCCATTCTTTAGAAGATACTTCATGGTTAGGTATAGCATTGATAGGGTGACTTCTAATGTACTGAGGGATGAACGATCGATGATGATGTTGTAGAAAGAGTGGGAATCTACAGCTAGATATTTTTCTTTTATGGATTTAGTATTCTCACCCTGCCCATAAATAATTTTGATAGACATATGTTCTATGACCTACATTTGTTCTCCCGAAAAATATATCATGGAGCCCTTAAACTGATGTAAATATTCTGGATTAGGATGTAACTTTTCAAAGTCCTCCCAAAAGAGGATGTCAGTAGAGATATCAAGATCTACAAAAAATGTGTTTTACTCCTCAACTGAGTAACAGCACGCTGATGGTCATGGGGTCATTTTCATGAGGCAGTGTCCTAAAACATACTTGTGGGAAAATATAACTTTAGGTGTTAATAGAGATTTGAACTTGGGAGAAAATATACCAAATATATGACTTGGTGAGCATACCTAATTTGAAAGGAAATTGACTGACCTTCTTTGACAAAACCTCATACAATGGTGTTGGGAGTGTGGCGTGCTAGTTCACCCACGTGCCTTTCCTCTTCTTCTTTCTCCCTCTTTGGCCAAGGACTTATGAGCTTGTCGCACCCTAAAGGTTGTGATCTTGGTTCAACATTGTATGATTAGCCTTGAATGTATCTTCTCAGGTGCCCCTCTTGGGTGAGGCTCTTTATTTTCTTTTTCATCTGATGATATTCATCTATGTAATAACCCTTTACATTATGGTATTTACACCATCAATTTAGTTACTTTTCCATCATCTCTCATTTTGGGATTGAAGGATCAAGGATGACCTTAGTATGATACACCTTCCACTAGATTTTTTCAGGCATGGTGTTCAGCGACTTATAATTCTCCAAGGGGCTTATTGGAGGCTTAAAGTTTTCCATGTACCTTATATGTTACTGAAATCAGTTTATGTGTGGGTTGGAGGATTTTGACTCCCTTGTTATGTTCCTTCGCATCTTTGGCTTTCTTTTATGTATGTCTTGCCTTGCATTTAACCTATTCGCTCTCACAATTATTTCTTTCATTGAATATGTGGTCTTTTGGGCAAGGGGCTCATTGAAATATCCATCTTTAAACCATTTTCAGGATGACCCTATAAACATATATTGGTTAAGATTGATTATATTGATCGTATCCTCGTTGAAGCATGCCAAATATTTGCATAAAGATTTGGAGTGTCTTTGACGTACGTTAAACAAGCTCATGGTTAACACCTTGTTATGCTTGACTGCCGAGAACTAATATATTAAATTTCTAGAAAGGTCTTGGTAACTACTAATGGAAAACTTAGGGAGGTTCATGTATCATCGTAAGGTCGCCTCATTCAGCACGCTTGAGAGAAGCTTAAATTTGAGAAAGTCATTTCCACCTATATTCGCCATCGGGGCGCTGGTGATGCTAAAATGTTATTATGGGTCGCTCTTTCCTTCAAAACTACCAATAAGGTTGCTTAAAGTTCTTTGGGACTGGTGCATCCCAGATCTCAGCGGAGAAAGACAAAGGGTCTAAAGCCTCTCTACCCTCCTTATTTGTCGCTCTCTAGTTATTATTGTTAAAGGTTATATACGTTATCTAAAATATTTAATTCTAACGTCACTACTCCTCCAAAGTGGAACTCCTTTATGTTATCTCGATCGACAACACTTGAGGTAGCTTTCACCATTAAGGAGCGGTGGTTAAGCTATTATAACTTATAAGAGAGAGTTTGGCTCATGCCATTTTTACTGAGCTCCACTAAGGGCGCCAATGTACTTGCAATTAGTACAATAGTAGAGAACTTTCTTGCGGTATGTGAAGGCAGAAGTCTCTTCATGGTTTGTGATTTGTCCCAAAATATGTGCTCATCTCTATGGTTCATCCTTCGATGTATTTATAGATATCTTGTCTTTAATTTAGCCTTTATGTCTATGATCATCATGTACGTTACATTTTATTATCACTTATTGCCTTGTTTAATCTTTGTTTGGGATTCAAATGTGTAACTCCTATTCAAATTGGTTACATGCATATACTAGTTATGTTAGGTGTCGCCCTCCACTCTTTATACTTTCTACGTGGTTATTATCAAGTGAATTTCCTCTATCCAATGTGAGACAACATGTCTATAATACTTCACATCCGACAAATAGATGTTGCCCTCTTTACGAGATAAGTCATTAATGAACTGTAATAAATGATATAAAAATGAAGTTTTAATTTTATCATGTCTAAAATCTGGAAAAAAAATCATAAAAAATACATATCAAACATTTGTTTAAAAAAAATAACAAACACACTTCTTTTATGTAAAAATTGCCACTATTAATTAATAAAATAATATCCCAAGGTTATAGGTTAACAATTTGTTTATATAAATGATTTCGCCACTTATTGAGCATAGAATTTTATTCTTATTGTAAAGTGGATACTTGTAATTAAGTTTGTAACTTGTTGTGTTGGGCATAGATTCAAACCTGGAAGCCCCTTCACGGGTTGCCAAAATCAATCATTCACATCATGCACCTTAAATTCAAAAGAATATAATATTCATCAATCACTATTTAGTACTTCATTTGTAGCAGACATGTTGAAGACTCTGAATCTTTGGTTTCTATTAATTTGATGAAAATTTTAACATAAACCACAGTGATCTAAATGGTAAAGTTCATCTGATTTTTCATTAAAGATTAATCATTTCCATATGAAGGTGGAAATTGCGTATTTATAACATGCATGCTAACAAAAAAATTGAAAATTTTGAGATATAGTAGTGATGGAAACAAGTGAGTTAACATGCATCAATGTTTTCATGTCTCAAACTATTTTACTAATTTATCTTCCTGACCAACTTGCTTCCAAGTACCAACAATTCACCGAAAAAGAAGTGTATTTAATATTTTCACATAATTTTTGTTTCCATATTTGTGAGCAATTTAGGGTAGGTTGAATTCGCCTCTTATATCAACTTATCAAAGCTTTTTTTTTGAAAAATCGTATGTGTTTTGTGATGTCCAAAATAATCTCACATTATTTGGCAATAGAAGTTGAGAGTAATTTTAGTGTTGGCAAAACAAGTAAGATCTATCAAACATATTTATTTTGTCTATTATAGAACGAGTCAAAGTTTTAAATTTGTATCCACAAATATGTTTATCTGCTTCGTTCTATTTTTTGCGGACAATGTTTTAAAAATTGAATCGGTCATCGACCCGATTAAATTATTGGGTCGCTGGGTTAGTGGTCGGATTAGTGGATCATCAGTCGAACCACATGAATTTTAGTTATGTGAGAATATATTTTTTTTTTTATAATTTGATTTTTTTAAACTTTTGTTAGTTTAAAATATTATTATATTGTATAATTATTTTTTTAATATTTTAAATTATATTGTATAATTAATAATAAATAAGTTTAATGATTTATGGTACAATTGGTAAAACTACAATTTTAATAATTTTGAAAGATAACTAATTCTTAAAATTTGACAATTTTCATTTTTATAATTTTAATATTATTTAATTATTATAAATAGATTTTAAAATAGAGGTCCAAAATTTAAGAAAATGAAAATAAGGATCAAAATTATAATTAAGTTAAAAAAATAATAAATATAAAAAATTAATTCATTAAATCAAGAAACCTACTGGTGCACCAATCTGACTATTAAACCGGTTGGATCACACTAATTTTTACCGGGTCAATTGCAACAATGGTCAGAAGATCTTACCAAGTTGCTCTACCCTCTGGTTCATAGTCTAACCGTTTCGACCAGTCAAAACGGTCCAAATTTTAAAACTATGTTTGTAGGTACAAACACTTAACATAAATTTTTGTAATTTTTAAATTTCAAAGATGTAGTGTTCGTGAACCCACCCACTCTCATTTTTTCTTGAAAAGTGGACCAATGTCTTAAGGTCTGCATACTTAACAATGCTCATTTTGTCCCACCTAATTGTGTTTGCAAGATTTTGTAGAGTCATCAATATTGATTTAGTAATTTATATAAACATTCATATACTTCAATTATACTAAAGTTCTTTTTAAAAGTTAAACCACTTGCACGCAAATCTATTTAAAAGTATTTTATTCAAACAAGTTAGATCAACTTTTTCATGAACATTTCATGGCTTCCTATTCTTAGAAACTATTTCCCATTCTTTTTATAATCCTCTTCTCACTCACTCTACCTCTCCACACAAGCACTTCCACAACCACAACCTAAAATATGAAAGTTATTTCCTTAAACTCACTCTGCAAATCACCATCTTCATTAATTTCGTTCTCATGGAATATCTCACAATCTTGGAGTCTTTGAGGCAAACATCTTTGCATAATTGGTCTTGTTACATTTTTATCAGTACGGGCTTCGACGCATAGCGTTTCTAGTCTTTCTAAATATGAAGAATTTGAAAATTCAAACCTGTAACCGATTACAAGCTACTGGTAACCGGTTACACCCTGCTAGTAACCGGTTACACCATTCCCGTAACCGATTATAGCCTGTTGCAAAGGCTTTAATTCATCGATCACAATGTCCCGGCTGATCACGATCCTTTTGTTTGCAGCATCAAATAGCGTGTAACCTCTAGTGGGATGATACCCTAGAAGCATCATCATCCCCTCTTTGTCATCCAACTTCTTTCTAAGTTGGTCTGAAACATGTCGATATGCCACATAATCGAAAAACTCTCAAATGGTTCATATTCAGTTTGAATCTCTACCATGCCTCTTCCGATGTAATCTTCTCAAACTTCTTTGTAAGACATTTATTCAACAAATAGGCAAGTGTGGACACCTCTTCTCTCCACTACTCTTTTGGCAAGTTCTTCTATTTTAAGATGCTTCTCACCATGCTCATAATCGATCGATTCTTTCTTTCGGCAACACTGTTTTTCTACGGTGTATATGGTGGTACGTTTGAGACATATTTGCCTCCACCATCCGTTTTGAAAAGCTTGTGACCGATTTGTCGCTCAACCATGAACTTGAACTTCTTCAGCACTTCAAATACCTCATCCTTTTTCTTGAATAGGTATGTCCATAGTTTTCTACTATAATCGTCGATGAATAACAAAATTTCTATTTCCACCAATGAGTCAACTTGCATCGGTCCACATACCTCGGAATACACCACCTCAATGTGATGTGCTTGGTTCTGCAACCTACATCCTTGCTGAATTTAACCTTGTGTTGCTTCTCTAGCACACACTCTTTACAAATTTCAACCGATATGTTGATGAATGTCAACCCGTTACCATTTCTTTGTTTTGAATGCATTGAGATTTCTAAGATTGAAATGTCCAAGACGGTAGTGTCATATTTTTGAAGGTGGTTACACCTTCCATTGCTAAGCAAAAGAGAAGCTCTGTAACAGATAAGATTTTTCTATATGCGAATTGTTAACATTGCACGTGTACAGATTACAATATATATAGGTCCATACACATAGTTCCAGCTAAGCATACTCTAACCAACTACCAACTGAAACCATTACACATCTTTTACAGTCAGCAATCCTATATATTTAATATATCTAGGGGATTGTGATGAGCACAAAACCTCGAGTTTGTCTCTCAACTTCTCAAAGGCAGCTGACCTAAGTGGCTTGGTTAATGTATCATTAATTTGAGCAGCAGCAGGGACATGTTGTATTAGTATATGTTTGGCAACAACACATTCACAAACAAAGTGTATGTCCAGTTCTATATGTTTGGTACATGCATAAAGAACCGGGTTATGAGAAAGAAGAATAGCACTAAGATTATCACATAATAAGACAGGAGTATGAAAAGGTATACTGAGTTCAGCAAGAAGAGAGATTCCAGCCATAACAATTCAGAAGTCGTATGAGCTAACGCACGATACTCCGCTTCTGTGCTGGAAGGAGCTACCAGATACTGCTTTTTAGAACTCTAGGCTACCAGATTGGGACCAAAGTAAAGACAAAACCCGGAAGTGGATCTCCTGTCATCAAGGTCACTGGCCCAATCAGAATCACTGTAGGCACGAAGGGAAAACTTTGAGCCAGAAACTGATGGTGCTAAGATAATACCATAGGAAGCAGTCCCACTTAAGTACCGGAGAATTCGTCTCACTGCAGACCAATGTGAGTCCATCGGGATAGCCATGAACTGGCAGGCTTTATTAACATTGAAGGAGATGTCTAGTCTTGTTAAAGTGACATATTGGAGAGCCCTTACTATGAACCGATATAGTTGAGGATCTGAGAAGAGTTTAGTACCATATCTACTCATCTTACAAGTGCTCATCATTGGAGTAGGAATACCATTGGCATTATCCATCTTAGCTCTGGATAAGAGATCTTTGATGTATTTAGTTTTGGTTAAGGAGAGAGTACCATTGGACTGAAACTTGACTTCAATTCCTAAAAAATAGCTTGGTCTGCCAAACTTTTTCAGGGCAAACTTATGATGTAGGATATTGATAAGCTCATGCACAAGAGTAGCATTAGAACCAGTTATCAAGATATCATCAACATAAATAAGGGCATATAGTGAGATACCTTGTTTGGAGTATACAAAAAGAGAGGTATCACATCTGGAAGCAACAAACCCAAACTCCAAAAGTGCTTGAGTTAGCTTCTCATACCAGGCCCTAGGGGCTTGCTTGAGTCCATATATAGCTTGACTACAGGGGAAAAAGTTTCTGTAAAATCAAATCCTTGCTCTTGATGAAAGCCTTTGACAACAAGCTTGGCCTTGTGTTTGTTAACAATACCATCAGCATTTTGTTTTAGCTTGAAAACCCACCTGCACCCCACAACCTTTCTATCAGGAGGAAGATGAGTTAATGTCCAGGTATTATTAGCCTGAAGTGCTTCAAATTCATGTTTCATAGCTTGTGCCCATTCAGGTTTTGTTAAGGCTTGTTTAACACTGGTAGGTTCACAAGTGGAAGGGCAACAAAAGCTTTAGGTTTAGATTTCCAGCTTTAGCTCTAGTGAGCATAGGGTGAGTATTTACTAGTAAAGGAGTGGAGTGTTTGGGAGAATTGATGGAAGGTGAATTTGAAGATGCAGAGCCAAGTATAGGAGAAGAAATAGTGAGTTCATTTGAGGAGTGAGTTAGAGTAAAAGAGTCTATGACATTAAGCTCTAAAGGTGAACTACTTTGTAGTTCATTGTTATGATTGTTAAGGATGCCCTCAGGGCTTTGAGCTGTGTTTAGAGACTGGAGAATGGGATTATCCTGAGGATAAGAGGGCAAAGCATCCCCTGGATTATTGGAAGAGACATTATGAATGGTGAAGACTCAGTAGATAAAAGAAGTGCCTGAGAGTTTAAAGAGGAGTCATTAGGGGAACTGACATTATGCTGAGAGGCCTGAGGACTGATATGGACAGATTCAGACACATGAGTTACAGATGGTGTATTATCTGATGAGTGTTGACCATTAGATGAGACAACTGCTATGGGTGCAGGCAATGTTACAGTAGGTTGAGCAGCTATCATAGGTACTGAAGAAGTAATGTTAGGACAAGGTACAAACCTCTGGGCATGATTGTTTTCACTTGTCACTTCAATAGGAAATAATGTGGAAAAGGTAAAGTTGTATTCATTAAAGGTGACATATTTGGACACATATATTTTGCAATCTTTACTGAGACATTTGAAGCCTTTATGTTGAGTGGACACCCCTATGTAGACACATTCTTGACTTCTGAACTGAAGCTTGTGTTTGTTGTAGGACCTTAGTAATGGGAAACATTAACAGCCAAAAACCTTTAAGGTTCTATAGTCTGGCTATTTACCATATAGAGCATGAAAGGGTGAACTGTGCCTAGGCAAAGTGTGAGTAGGAAGTCTATTGATTAAGTGTGTGGCAGTGGAGAAACTGTGATCCCAATAAGTCAATGGGAGAGATGAGTGTGCCAAGAGAGTTAGTCCCATTTCAACTATATGCCTGTTTTTCCTCTCAACTATGCCATTCTGATGAGAGGTATAAGGACAGGTAAGCCTATGTGATATGCCCAAGTCTGCTAGAAATTTAGTAAATGGTCTGAACTCTCCACCAAAGTCAAACTGAACAGCCTTTATGGTGGTTTGATATTGTGTTCTAACAAACATATGGAATAGTTTGAATGCATGTAAAGCTTCAGATTTTTGCTTGCGTAAATACAACCAGGTAAATTTAGTATGGACATTAACAAAGGCAATATAGTACATGTAACCTGAGCTAGAAGGTAAGGGAGATGGACCCCACACATCAGTATATACAATATCAAAGGGATTGGAATAGAGAGTATTAGTCAAGGGAGCATGAATTCTATGTGCCTTACCAAGATTACAAGCAGTACAATAGAAGGAACTATTTTTTATTAGTAGCAGAAATATTACACAGTTTGAGTACTTGAGCAAAAGAGTTAAAGTTAGCATGCCCTAATCGATTATACCAGAGCACACCAGTATCACAACCTTGTTTACTACTAGAATTACAATGAGCAGTAAAATTAACAGGAGAGTCAACATAACTTTGAACACCAAAAGGAGTACTCAAAGCTTTATTTTGACATTGTGAGTTTGACTGCTTCAATTGATGCAAAAGCTAAGGAAAACAATAGAGTCCACTTGCATCAAGTTTTCCTTCAACAAGAATTTGTTTAGAAGCCTGGAATTTGATATAATACTTATCAGGCAAGAACTCAAAGCTAACATTATTTAGAGAATTTCGAAACAGACAAAAGATTTATAGTGATAAGAGTCACATGTAAGATATTAGCAAGGACTAAGTTATGATTAGGAAATCTTTTTGAATAAAACTGAGATGAGCCAACAGATTGGATTTCTAAGGTTTGACCATTTCCCACAAACACTCTATTGGATCCTAGATAAGGCTTTTTCTTATGCAAATAGAATTCACAAGGAGTTAAGTGATGTGAGGCACCTGAGTCAACGAACTAGACCTGAGATTCCAGCTCTGATGGCAAGGAATACTCCTGAGTGAATGCAGGGGATCTGTTGGTGGTGGCCATCATGGCTACAGTTTGAGAGCTTTGAGGAGCACCTTTGGTGTCCTCTTGTCCTGAAGAACTTGGCTGGTTCGACTGACTATTGGTAGCAGTAGGTGGTTCAAAATTTTCGTCAAACCTATGCCAGCATGACATGACTGAATTTCCATACTCGCCACATAATTGACAGGTAGGGCGATTGCTGGTGGAATTGGTGGCTCTGCCACGACCCTGACCACACGTGAAACGATTCCTACGGCCCCTGTTATCTGAGTAAGCTCCTCTGGAGCTCCCATCTTCTTGACTTGTGTGAGCCACGTTCACAACAACACTTGAGGTAGCCAATTCTTGGCAAAAAATTTCTAATTGCGCCTCTTGCACATATAGGATAGCTTCAACTTCACATAGAGTAGGTGCAATGAGGCAGCCATACATTTGCATAATGAATGGATTGTACTCCTTAGGGAGTCCATTCAAGATTGAATAAATTTAATCTTGTTCAGTGATGAGATCTGTAACACCCTGGATTTCCGCTTACCCCGCGGGGCTTCCGGCCTACCAAGCATGTCACCAGCTTAATCAATAATCCCCCCTAGGTCCGCTTATCGGCTGCCCAGGAAATATTGTTTTTGCCTTCCGCAGGAATCGAACCATGTACCTAGGGGTTAAGTACATATTCATAGCAATTCCTGCTACCAGCTCAATTGGTAGCAGGAATTGCTATGAATATGTACTTAACCCCTAGGTACATGGTTCGATTCCTGCGGAAGGCAAAAACAATATTTCCTGGGCAGCCGATAAGCGGACCTAGGGGGGATTATTGATTAAGCTGGTGACATGCTTGGTAGGCCGGAAGCCCCGCGGGGTAAGCGGAAATCCAGGGTGTTACATTAAAAGGCGCCTTTTTAATGTAACACCCCGATATCCGCTGCACGCATCAACCGTGTCGGCCAACCGAGCATGTTACCGGCTTAATCAATAATCCCCCCTAGGTCCGCTTATCGGCTGCCCAGGAAATATTGTTTTTGCCTTCCGCAGGAATCGAACCATGTACCTAGGGGTTAAGTACATATTCATAGCAATTCCTGCTACCAATTGAGCTACTTAGCTCAAGTGGTAGCAGGAATTGCTATGAATATGTACTTAACCCCTAGGTACATGGTTCGATTCCTGCGGGAGGCAAAAACAATATTTCCTGGGCAGCCGATAAGCGGACCTAGGGGGATTATTGATTAAGCTGGTGACATGCTTGGTAGGCCGGAAGCCCTGCGGGGTAAGCGGAAATCCAGGGTGTTACATTAAAAGGCGCCTTTTAATGTAACACCCTGGATTTCCGCTTACCCCGCGGGGCTTCCGGCCTACCAAGCATGTCACCAGCTTAATCAATAATCCCCCCTAGGTCCGCTTATCGGCTGCCCAGGAAATATTGTTTTTGCCTTCCGCAGGAATCGAACCATGTACCTAGGGGTTAAGTACATATTCATAGCAATTCCTGCTACCACTTGAGCTAACTGGCTGCCCAGGAAATATTGTTTTTGCCTTCCGCAGGAATCGAACCATGTACCTAGGGGTTAAGTACATATTCATAGCAATTCCTGCTACCAATTGAGCTAGTTAGCTCAAGTGGTAGCAGGAATTGCTATGAATATGTACTTAACCCCTAGGTACATGGTTCGATTCCTGCGGAAGGCAAAAACAATATTTCCTGGGCAGCCGATAAGCGGACCTAGGGGGGATTATTGATTAAGCTGGTGACATGCTTGGTAGGCCGGAAGCCCCGCGGGGTAAGCGGAAATCCAGGGTGTTACAAGATCACCCACAGCTAACAAAGAATTAGCTATGACTTTGATCCTCAGCACAAATTCAGTGATAGTCTTGTTCCCTTTCTTGGTAGACTTGAGCTCAACCCGCAACTGACGAACCCTGGCCTTCATTTGAGCATTGAAATATTGGTGGATTTTATCCCAAACTTCAAATGCATGCTTGCAAGCCAGAACCCTAGGTAACACTGATTCATAGATCGTGGATAGGAGCCAGATGAAGACAGCTTGATCTTGAACAAGCCACGATTCATATTCAGCAGAGATCGTACCTATGAGACGATCTTGATCCGATTGAAACTTCTGAGGAATCTGCGGATTTACCACCATCTTGTGCATCTTCTGAGTGAGAATCACTCCTTCAACCTGTTGATTCCATAGCAGATAATTGTTTTCTTGGAGTTTGATCGAGAGCTTGGGACCAAAGGAGTTATTGTCTTTGGACGCACCCATGGTTGACGAGAAATCTTGCGTTTGCGTTGATTCTTTGCCCACGGAAGTGGCAGGTTCAGACGAATCCATGTTCAATGGCAGCGCGAGGTAGACGAAGAAGAAAAGGGAACAAGAAGACGGAGCGGAAGCACACTGGATCAGTTGGCGAATGATACCATGTTGAAGGTGGTTACACCTTCCATTGCTAAGCAAAAGAGAAGCTCTGTAACAGATAAGATTTTTCTATATGTGAATTGTTAACATTGCACGTGTATAGATTACAATATATATAGGTCCATACACATAGTGCCAGCTAAGCATACTCTAACCAACTACCAACTGAAACCGTTACACATCTTTTACAGTCACCAATCCTATATATTTAATATATCTAACATATATCCCCTCTTCTCGACTAGCTACTGTAGCATGACATGTATGCTCCTTAACCTTCAACTTTATCTTAAAGATTTTATTGACATTCATAGGATTTTTTAGGATCAAAACTCCGTTTGGGTCCATAACGTGTAGCACTTTGTTGATGAAGGTTCTATTCTCTTACACGTGTGACAAACTGAGATGTCGCCATCTTTATGAAAGGAGCCATTAATAAACAGTAACAAATTATATAAAATTGAACTTTAAATTTTAACATATCCAAAAACTTTAAGAAAAAAATCATCTTAAAAAATAAATCAAACTTACTTTCTGAAATAACAAACACTTTTTATGTAAAAATTGACACTATTAATTAATTAAATAATATCCCAAGGTTATATATTAACAAATTGTTTATATAAATAATATAGCCACTTATCGAACATGGAGTTTTATTCTTTATGTAAAGTGGAAACTGGAAGCTTGATGATGTCTGGGGCATAATTCAAACTTGGAAGTCCCTTCACGGGTTGCTAAAATCAATCATTCACATCATGTTCCTTAAATTCAAAAGAATATAATACTAGTAGTAGTACTTCATTTGTAGCATACATGTTGAAAAATCAGAATCTTTGGTTTTTATACATTTAATGAAAATTTTAACTTACACGGCATTGATCTAAATGATAAAGTTCATCTGATTTTTTAGTAAAGATTAATTATTTTCAAATGACGGTGGAAATTTCCTATTTATAACATGCTAACAAAAAAATTGAAAATTTTATGATATATAGTGATGAGAACAAATGACTTAACATGCATCAATGTTTTCATGTCTCAAACTATTTTACTTTATCTTTAAGACCAACTTGTTTCCAAGTACCAACATTTCACCGAAAAAGAAGTGTATTTAATATTTTCACATAATTTTTGTTTCCATATTTGTGAGCAATTTAGTTTAGGTTGAATATATTCACCTCTTATACCAACTTACCAAAGCATATTCTTAAAATCATATCTATTTTTGAGCTTGACAAAATAGTTCTACATCCAAGGATAAGTTTAAAGGTGATAAAATGAATCTGACTCATTGGAGATGTCTGTTTTATCTATATTTTTTACGAAATAATTAATATTTTAGATCCGTACCTTATAATATATTTGCTCTGACACATATCATCTTTGTTTTGGCGTTTACGAACGCGTACATTAACATAAATTTTTATAATTTTAAAGCTTAAAAGATGCAGTATTCACCTCACTTTCATTTTTTTTTCCGAAACGAGTTAATGTTTTAAGTCTGCAACCTCTAAAAATGCTTCCCTATCCTGCCTTGCCGCGGTTTTTAACGAACTTTTGCGAGACAAACATACTCATTTGTCACTCAATAATTGATATACTAAGACTCATGTACCTCAACTTAAAAAAAAAAATTAAAAGATAAAGCTGCTAAAGTCCCCTCACCAAAAATGGACAATATTCTATTTCAAAAGTATTTTATTTAAACAAGTTAGATTCTCAACTTTTTCATGAACATTTCATGGCTTCCTCATCTCACAAACTATTCCTCCTTCTCTTCACAATCCTCTTCTCACTAACTATCCCTCTCCCCACAAACACTTCCACAACCACAACCTTAAATCTCAAACTCACTTCCTTAAAATCTCTCTGCAAAACAACACCATACCCAAAACTTTGTTTCAACTCCCTAAAACTCTCCATATCAATAACCATAAACCCAAACATCATAACCTACCTCCTCCAATCCCTTCAACTAGCAATATCAGAAACCACAAAGCTCTCCAATCTCTTCCACAACATCGAAAACTCAAACATCCTAGAAACCCAAAGAGGATCAATTCAAGACTGCAAAGAGCTTCACCAATCAACCTTAACTTCATTGAAAACATCATTAACCCGAATACGTTCCTCAAACAAAAGAAACATAGCTGACGCTAGAATCTACCTCAGTGCAGCACTCACAAACAAAAACACATGCTTAGAAGGACTTGATTCTGCTTCTGGCAACCTTAAACCAGTTCTTGTGAACTCTGTCATCAACACATACAAACACGTGAGTAACACTCTTTCCATGCTCTCAAATCATGTAAACGAGGCTTCAAATCAAAAGGGTCACAACAAAAAAATGGTGTCTCCGAAATGGCTAGATTTGGATGAATATGATCCAAATGAAGCTATTGTTGTGGCTGCAGATGGAAGTGGGAACTTTAGCAGTATCAATGATGCTATAAACTTTGCACCAAATAACAGCATGGTTAGGATAGTGATTTATGTTAAGGAAGGGATTTACGATGAAAACGTTGAGATACCGAGTTATAAAACTAACATTATCATGCTTGGTGATGGAAGTGATTCTACTGTCATCACTGGTAACAGAAGTGTTGTTGATGGATGGACCACTTTCAGATCTGCAACTTTAGGTGAAGTTTTTTTCATCCTTTTTCTTGGTTTGTCTTTTAGTGTTTTGGATTTTTGTGTGGTTTGTCTTTTGAAAAAGCACAAGTGGTTGCTCATGCAATAGATTGTGCAATATTAAATTGAAATTATTAATCAACTGTTTAGCATGTGTTTGTTTGATTTCACTGTAGAATTTCCAAACTGCTTTATGCCAAAGAAAAGATTTTGCTTGCAAATCATTTGTAGATGATAAAATTTTTGCCTAGATAAAAAACTTGCATAGTATCCACATTGGCCATCTCTATATATTTGATATATAGTATGCTTAATTAATAAATATAGAATATAAGATTATTTACACATAGATGAGACGCCGGCAGATAACAAGTTGCGTCGCTATTTTTTTTTCCAGATTGCAAAACAATTTACTCTTGGAGATATAATATTATACATGAGTTTTTGGACTTTCTGCAAAATATTTAGTGACGCTAGTGCTAACAAGTCAAAAGTGTAAAATGCAAATCACATAAAAACACGTTGATTATTCAAATACGCTTTTTTATATTTGACCATTTTATTTTAAGGTGATTTTGAGAGCTGCATGTCATAAACATATCGGCTGATAGTAAAAATTTGATAGTAACTAACCCAATGGATCTAAAATCGAACTTTGATACAATCTTGAAATTATGGATTAAGTTTGATTCAACCTTACAAAATCGGTATGTAATAAGAGGATTGTTCAACTTTATAAACATATGTTCAATGCAAATATTGTCCAATTCTTATACAAAATGGCAAATCAAAGTTGGAAAATTCTTACATTTATCCAAATCAATTTATGTAGGGTTGCATGAAAAGTTAGATAGTTACTTGTTTCCAAACTGACAACTCCATAATAAATGCTGTTTTTGTTTCCAGCTGTATCCGGCGATGGTTTTCTTGCAAGAGACATAGCATTTGAGAACAAAGCAGGACCAGAGAAACATCAAGCAGTTGCATTAAGAGTAAATGCAGACTTTACAGCCTTCTACAAATGCGCAATCTATGGTTACCAAGACACACTTTATGTCCATTCATTTCGACAATTTTATCGAGAATGTGACATATACGGTACCATAGATTTCATATTCGGTAACGCAGCGGTAGTCTTACAAGAATGCAACATCATTTCAAGAATGCCATTACCAAATCAATTCACTGTCATAACAGCACAGTCAAGAGATAACCCCGACGAAGACACTGGAATTTCGATACAGAACTGTTCGATTCTAGCTACGGACGAACTCTATGCGAACTCTAGTAGAATCAAGAGTTACCTTGGAAGGCCATGGAGGGTTTATTCTAGAACTGTTTTGATTGAGTCTTATATCGATGATTTTATTGATGAAAAAGGTTGGACTAAATGGTCAAATGATCAAGGTTTGGATAGTTTGTTTTATGGTGAGTATGAGAATTATGGACCGGGTTCGAAGATTGATAATCGGGTTGAATGGTTGGGTTACCATTTGATGGATTATAGTGATGCTTATAATTTTACTGTTTCTGAGTTTATTACTGGTGATGAATGGCTTCAGTCAACTTCAGTTCCTTATGATGATGGAATTTGATATACAAAAGATAATGTAGCTTTGGTTTGTTACATTAATTTCCTACTAATGTTATATAAGATCATAAAGTAGTTGCATGATTATAATTTATAACAATGTAAAAGGAATATTTTATGACTAATTGCATCAACCACCGGCTTTTTTTTTAAGGCGTGCAATACATGCTACCGCAAATGGTACAAAATTTATCATAATGAAACTGTTTAAGAGAGCTATATAAAATGTTTGTTAAACTACAACTAATCTATACCATTTACGTAGTACCTCCAAAAATTTGATAGGATATTATCAACCACATATGAGAAGTTGTTAATAGTAGCTTGTAGCATTTAATAAAATGTGGTATCAACATGACAGAATAATTCTATGAATTAATGTAGTTAAGGTGGTACACCTTGTTTGGTGAGGTGGTTAGTTGGTGGCTAATTAAGTCATGATCAAGTTTCAAATAACTTATCCTTTTTCAATTTTTGATTATAATCTATTGTTAAAGTTTCGGTAAATGTTCAAGCTTCTGCATTTTTTTATGTATACAAAAATATTCTCATCCATATAGTGTTTTTTATGTGATGATACTTTGTTTCTCAAAAAGGAAAACTTCAAACTAACTTTTGAAATTTAGTTACTAAAAGAGGAAAGTTGATTTCAAAATGAAAAGGCTTAAACACATCATCACTTTAATGCTTCCATGCATCATTCTTTCAACATCCTCTCTCAAGCTTAAGCATAGTAAATGTCCAGCATGCCAAACTTGAATATGAAGCTATTGAATTTATTTGTGACTAAAGCCTTTGTAAAAAAATTAGCCAGCATATGGGTAGCAGGTTGTTGAACTTTCTCTCTTACTAGATGACAATCAATCTTAAGGTGTTGTATATTTTCATGAAAAATGGGATTTGATGTTATATGCAATGCACTTTGATTGCCACAGTACAAAACACGTGGCTTATAGCATGTGATATGTATATCTCTTAGAATGTAGAGAAGGCCGATCAATTCACATGTGGCAGACTCTAGTGGTCTATAATTTTCTTCAAAAGAGGATCTAAAAATTAGTTCTTGTTTCTTTGCCTTCCAAGACATAAAATATAAGCCAATAAAAAAATAATACCCTGATGTAGATTTCTTAGAGTCAATGCATTCTTCCTAGCCTGCATCAAAGCATCCTAAGATTTGCATATTTGAAGATCTATGAAACAACAATCTTCTCCTAAAATTTTACTTCAAATACCTTATAACTTTGCAAGTTGCATAGGCGGATCTATCATCCGGCCACCCTGGACCTATGCCCGGGCTACACATAAAATTATGGTGTTATAATATAGTGTTTTAATACAGTCAATGCAATGCAATTCTGCAAGTTTGTTTTTTTTAATGTTAATAGTCTTTTCAACTTAGGACAGTTATTTCTTATAATTAAATAAATAAATAATTACATAATTAAAAAGAATGAAGTTTAAAACTAGTATAATGTTTTTATGTACTATAACTTGGAAACAAATATCACCGGCAGCTTCATTTCTTATTACTAATGTAATTGTTTTAAATAATTTTTATTTTTAATTTGATGAGGAGAGTTTTTAAGTTATTTAGGTTATTCATAAAATTGTTATTATTATTAAATTGGTATATAGTGTTAGAACATGAAATGTTCTGATCAATATTCTAGTTTTGATGATAACATTACATATGAATTTTGTATAAGACAATGTGGTACTCTAATTCTTTATGTTTTCCATTTTAGGAAAAGTCTAAGAGAGTATGCACAAAATCAGCGTTCAGAAGATCTGGATGGCTTCATCAGAACATGGTCTGGCAGACATCAGAAGATGGTCTTGAAGAAATCACAACATGATCTGGAAAGCATCAGAAGATGGCAGTCAGAAGCAAGGATCTGAAGATCTGCTGGTATCACGCTACAAAGCACTTCCACAGTCTGTTGACTGAAGTTGCATTTGCACCAAAGCTGAAGACTATGATATTCAAACGTTAATCCAATAGTCTGAGTCCAGAAGCAAGTACAAGATGAAAAGGCTACAACGTCAAATCTGTCTAACTGACAAAAGGAACGTTAGAAGCTACATAAGGCAAAGTCAGCAAAATCAGTTGAAGCATGGCTCAAGGTAGTTGACAAAAGAGTGAAACATTAAATGCAATAGTGTACTATTCACGCAAAGCATTAAATGCGCTCAACGGTCACATTTTTCTCACTGCCTATATATAGAAGTTCTGATGCTGAAGAAGCTAACAACTCTCTCGCTCTAATACCAATTGAAGGAGTGAAAACACTTAGAAAGGGGGATTGAATAAGGGTTGTTTCCAAAAATGGTAGATAAAAATAAATCACACAGTTATTTTTATCCTGGTTCATTGTTAACTAAACTACTCCAGTCCACCCCTGACAGAGTGATTTACCTCAACTGAGGATTTAATCCACTAATCAATCTTGATTACAATGGTTCTCCACTTAGACAACTTCTAAGTCTTATAGAGTATATAAATCACAACTTGATCACTCTAGGAATTCCTTGTAGTCTCATTGATCATGGTTCTGGCCATTTCTTGTAGAGTCATATTCTTTCGTTCTACAACTCCATTTTGCTGTGGAGTTCTAGGACAAGAGAAATCATGGGCAATACCATTTTCTTTGAAATAAATTTCAAAGAATCTGTTCTCAAATTCACCACCATGATCACTTCTAACTTTTATGATTTTACATTCCTTTTCAAATTGGATCTGATTACAGAAGTCAAAGAACGCAGAATGTGACTCATCCTTGTGTTTTAAGAACTTTACCCAAGTCCATCTGCTATAGTCATCTACAATGACCAATCCATATTTCTTGCCTCTGATTGATGTTGTTTTGACTGGGCCAAAAAGATAAATGTGCATAAGTTCTAAAGGCCTAGAGGAAGAGACAACATTTTTAGATTTTTAACGCGGGTTTTGAAAACTTCCCTTTCTGACATGCTTCAAAAGAGCATCTGATTTGTATTTCAGATTAGGGAGTCCTCTGACCAGATTAAGTTTGTTAATCTGAGAAATCTTTCTCAAACTAGCATGACCCAATCTTCTGTGCCAGACCCACTGCTCTTTGTTAACAGATAGAAAACAAGCAACAATTGCACTCTCTACTACAGAAGCAGAATATGTAGTTGCTGCTGGATGTAGTACATAGATGCTCTAGATGAAAAGTCAGCTAGAAGACTATCAGATATATGAGAGTAACATCCTATATTCTGTGATAATACTTCTGCTATTTGTTTATTTAAGAATCCTATTTTACATTCTAAAGCTAAACACATACAGATTAAACATCACTTTATGAGGGACTATGTTCAGAAGGGTGTTCTTTCTTTAAACTTTATAGATACAGACCATCAATGGGCTGATATCTTTACAAAACCCCTTGGTGAAGATAGGTTTAAGTTCATTCTGAAGAACATCAGTATGGACTTATGCCCAGAATGAAGGTGTTGAGATAATCTGATTATGGATTAGTTTATGTTGATTTATTTGTTTTCTTATCAAATGTTCTGTGTATGTATGTTCATTTAGATATTCTGAAACTGTTATTACTAACGTTTTGTGTCTAAGTATGATACAAAACTTTTGTTAAAGCAAAACAGCTGTCACCAGCTATTCCAGATGATGACCACGTGTTCATTCTGAAGGGACAAGCATCCGTGCAGTTGATGAGACGCCTCCCTAAGTAACTGTGCAAATCTTTTCAAATCTCACGCTATCTCCACTAACGTCTCTCAACATTAAATGTGATTGATTCATTTTCTGTAACCGCTTGCATTCAGAATTTCATTGCATTTAGTCTGAGTCTGTTTCTGAAGACTCCTAAGATCATAAGGAACATCATTCCCTTTGGAAGGTTGATTTCTGATATTCTACTTGAGACTGGTTTGGTTGATGATCTGGTGAATGCTGGAACTGTCAAAGATCTATATGCAACGTGTGGGAGCACTATGAATGCTCACACTCTAAAGAAGATGAGTCTAATAGAAAAAATTGCTGCTCCTCACAGAGTGGTAAATGAGATCTTGACCAGAAGGATTCCTGCTCTGGCTGATTTTGAGATGTTCTTCAATAACGAGCATCCTAATATTGTCCTCGCCTATCTGGAAAAGTGTAGAAAGGAAGGCTCTGAGTTTGATCCCGTATAGGTAAGCAACAGAGTGCTTCCCACTTTAGCTGATCAGGATCCATCAGAGCAGAAGGAAGAGAAATAGAAGAAGAAAAAGAAGAAGAAGAAAGACAATAAGGAGAAGAAAGAAGAGCAGAAAGAAGAAACTCAAGAAAAGGAAGAAGAGAAGAAGGATAAGGAAGAAAAGAAGGAGAAGAAGAGGAAGTCTGTTGTAGATGGACCTTCAAAGCCTTAGAAGAAGAAGAAAATATCTTCAGGTATTTCTATAACTGAGTATGTTCCTATTCTTGTTTTAAATTCTAAGCTTATATCAACAGAATCTCCACCAAAAAATCACCAGAAAAAGCCCCAGAAAGTCCTCCTCAAACCACCAAAACCTCTAAATATCCATCTTCTGCTTCTTCCAAGTCTAAAGGCAAACAACCTATTCTTGACTCTGAACCCATTCTTGACCCAAAACCTCTAAACACCATCTTTCCAGATGAAAACGTTTTCACTTTTGCTCAACCTCAACCCCCACCTTCTGAATCTTAACCTCAACCTTCTGACCCCCAACCAGTTGTTGACACTCTAGTGTTCTGCAATTTCAACCTCCCTTCTTCACCAACGTCATTTTCTTCTGATTCATTCTTTCGCAACCTTCGCCCCTTTAAACCTAACCCCCAGAATCCTTCATCTCCACCTGTTGTCGTAGTCTTAGACTCTGACAATGAAGCTGAATCCTCCCTTCAACCATCCTCTTCAAACACTCCTATTTTGTTAGATAGAGCCTCTGAACCTATTTCATCTCTCAACCAAAATCTCCAATCACCATTCTCAGAACCAACCCTCCTAAACCTTCTGTTGATATACGTTTTGAAATATTAAAATACAAGGTACAGACAGGGTTAGAATATCTGAAGTCTGCCTATGATTCCAAGTTGGATCATATATCTGCTGGAAAGCTCGGGAAGGCTTTCTCTAAAGATGTACAATAAGAGTTTCTGGATCTCCAGAAGGATTGTCTTGCTGCTGCTCCTGGTCCTGCTGGACTGGTTCTGGAGTTTGGCAGTGGCAGGTACTATCATCCAATTTCTGACTGGAAGCCTTTGGAAGAAGCTCCCTTTGTTGATGAAATGGAAGTGGATAATCCTATGCCTCTGGTTATCTGGACTCCTTATCCGTTTTTAGTTCTGACAGGAGATTTTCAGACCTTGTTTGAATGGTTCCGAGAGAATCCTCTTAAAGAGTATCCTGATATGGTGTATCCTATTATTGAGTATCCTGCTGAAGAGCAACCTGCTGAAGAGATTCCTGCTGAAGAGGAACCTGTTGCTGATAATCAAATGATTCCAGCTTCTGATGTTCCTACTGCTTCTTCTGCTGGTCCATCAACGTCTGTTCTGTTGGAAACTCTGAAGGAACTTCAACAGAATCAAGCTTTAGTGTTCAGTCGTCTGGACAAGCAGGATGACACCAATGCTGAATTCAGAACTTGGATGTAGAGAACTGAAGAATCTTCAAAGAAGCAAGCAGAAGACACAATTGAGATTAAGAACCTTTTGGCAGCCTTAGCCTCTAAGCTTAACCAGTCTTAGTCTGAGTCTTATGTCTTAGTAGTTTTCTTTGTTTCTTGCATCTGTTTTGCTTTTGCAACTGTTTGTACTCTTCCCTTTGCTATCAATGAAAAATATTTTCTTTCTTCACTCTATGTGTCTTTCATCCGAATCTTTTATGCTTTTTGATGTTATGACAAAAAAGGGGAGAAGCGTGCTAATTGAATTGATTTATAATATCAGTTGCTGGGCTTAAGTCTCAACATTCCTAACAAAAATTGCAAGTTTTTTGTCTCTGGTAGTTTTGCCGGAATGTGATAATCTGAAAAAGCCAAAAAAAGGGAGAAACGTATCTGGAGAAAATCTCTTAAAGAGTTGAAGTAAACAAAGCTTAATGTTCTGATACAAGAAGTTTTAAGATCAGAAGCAAGCTATGTTCTGATACAAGAAGTTTCAAGCTCTGATACAAGCAAGTCATTTTGATGCTCTGATAAAGCCAAGTGATCTCTAAAGAAAAATTCAAAGCTTTGAAGCAGTCCAATGGAAGCTCTGAAGTGAAGCTCTGAATCATCTAAAGTTTAAAGTTCAACGTGAAAGTCTCTTCCGAAATGGAAAATACTCAGGGAAGTCTTTTATCTATAAATTCTTCTAGTATTAATTTCAGGGGGAGATTGTTAATCTCAGGGGGAGACATATTCACACACTTTGATTAATATGCTTTTATGTTATATCTGTGTATTATCTTTTTCATCTGATATTCTAGATACAAATTCATATCAATTCTATATACTTTTTCATCATAAAAAAGGGGGAGATTGTTAGAACATGAAATGTTCTGATCAATATTCTAGTTTTGATGATAACATTACATATGAATTTTGTATAAGACAATGTGGTACTCTAATTCTTTACGTTTTCCATTTCAGGAAAAGTCTAAGAGAGTATGCACAAAATCAGCGTTCAGAAGCTCTGACCCAGAAGATCTGGATGGCTTCATCAGAACATGGTCTGGCAGACATTAGAAGATGGTCTTGAAGATATTTAAGTCATTTGATGATATTGATATTATTCGAACATTCACCGCAAATAAGTCTTGGAAAGGACACTTGCCTCGTAATTTTATTTAACCCCATATTGTAAGATTATATTTATGTCTTTTATTTTTTACTATATTTTTTTTTGACAAAATTACGAGTCTCTTTTATTTTGATTGATGACTATTTATATATTATAGGGTTAAGTATGTTTTTAGTCCCTGTAAATATCTCAAATTTCATTTAGTCCCTATAAAAAAACTACATATTTTAGTCACTACAAAATTTTTATGCATGCAGTTTTAATCCCTGCTATTTTTTAAAATTTTGAAAAATGTTTGATTACCCTTAAACTTTTTAATTTTTGAATATTTTTTATACGTGTTTAGAATACTATAACATATTTCGTTATTAAATTATAGAATTTTTTTTAAATGAAAATTAAATATGAATTTTTTAAATTTCAAATGATAAAGTAATGCAAATCTCGACTTAGAAATCAAATTCTGAGTTTTTTTTCGAGGAACTTTTTTTAACATTCTAAACATGTCTATAAATTAATCATTCAAAAATACACACCGGTTTAATGGTATGGACTAAAACTACGTGCATAATAATTTTGTAGGGACCGAAACATGTCATTTTTTTAATAGGGACCAAAAACAAAATCTGGTAATTTTATAGGGATAAAAAACATACTTAATCCTATATTATATACAATGTGAATTTGTGATCTTTAAATTGTTACCCAGGCTTTATAATTTTTCTGGCTCCATCACTGACAAGTTGTATGATAGTGCAATTAAGTATGATTTTGAAGGAATTCAGTCAGTAATTGTGTTGCAAATTTTATGTCTGGCCTTGTATTGTTTAAGTACAACAATCTACCAATGAGTTTTGATAAGGAAAATTTAACATTGATAGGATTGAATGTATTATAAGAATGAAACCAAGAATTTGAAGCATAGATATGGTCAATAGCTCTTGAATTTATGGTTCAAGAGTTCATAGTTCAACATTTATAGACAAAAGAATGCGAGTAACATTTTTCATTCAAAGTAGAAAGATGTAACATCCTATTTTTATTAGATATTTATTTAATTAAAATTATTTGATGTTTGTGTGTTTTCTTTCATTATTGTTTGGGTGATAATTATTTAATTATGTGCTAATGTGTTAATTTAACTAATTAGTAATTGGTAGAAATATAGTAAATTAGCTAATGGGCCTAAATGAATTAGAAAGGATAGTTGGATGGGTTAAGCCCAATAACAATTAAGAGCTAATAGAGAATTTCTGAGATAACCTAGCTTTAGAAAAGAGAAAAGTTAGAAAGAAGAGAAAGAGGCAAGAGAAAAACAAAGAGGGGATTTGTAGATTTTCATCAAGACGGTGGATTTGAACTAGAGGTAATGGTTAGAGTTCAAGTTCTTATAGACTATATGATTGGGTAATGTGTTGGTTGTATGAATCTCTTCATCTTTGCAATTTCATGAAAACCTAGAAATGTAAGATTTATGCTAATTTCTATGGATTTCTATGATTAAACATGATTTTGATTATGAATGTTGTTTAATAATGATGAATACTAGTTGTATTTGCTGGTTATTGATGACTGGAAGTGATTTTGAGTAGTGGGATATGATTTTCGCAGTTATGAGTTTGCTGGATTTTTTTCTGCAAAATCGCATGTTCGCTAAGCGGCCCTGGCCCGATTAGCGGATCCTGTTTGTTTTTTAAAAAAAAAGTGAAGACTCGCTAAGCAGACCTAGCCCGCTAAGTGCACTTACGAGAATGTTAGCTACTGTTTTTAGCCGCTTCAAGCGAGGTTATTGGATTTTGATTTCCATAAGCGTGCTTGATGCCCGCTAAGCGGACTTTACTGTATGAAACTTTTTCCAAACTTTGAAATGTTGTATCTTTTGACCCGTATGTCATACCCCAATTTTTGACCCTAAGATTACACATCATTTGCATACCAATCATCAATCAAGAAGTTTTAACTTAGAGTTCTACTGGTGATGTTGTGCACAATTCGTCTGCAAAGGAATCATCAAGCACCCAAGTTTTATTCTTGTATATATTGTTTTACTAACCAAAATACCAAAAATATTGCCTTGTGCTTTTGTGTGTTTGTGCTTTGTAGGTACCAAGTCAAAACATCCATCAAAAGGAGCATTTTTCAACATTTTCACTATGCAAATCGATTTGCATAAGGTGTAAATCGATTTACACAACTGTTTCTGCACCATATTTGCTTCTGCCATCAGTGCAAATCGATTTGCATAAGACAGCAATCGATTTGCATAACTGTTTTTGCCCCAGATTTTGCCTTTTTCAGCTATGTAAATAGATTTGCATAAAGTGCAAATCGATTGCAACAGTGCGAATCTGAAAAAATGAAGGCAAATTTCAGCTTTTGAAAAGTGTTGACATCATTTACAAGCATGGGAAGCATGACTTAGTTCTTACATTTGATTCTCTACATCATTTAATCATGGACCCTCATGTGATTGCATCAAGACCATTGGATTTCATTTTTGGCTCCAAATCCTTTTCCCAAGCCTAATTCTATTTTCCAATCCTAACTCCAAGCCACAAAATTTCCCAAGCCTAATTGCTATAAATTGAGGCACTCCCCTCCTCATTTTCCAAGCTTTGATAGCCAAGAAACTTATTGCAAATTCTCTCCTCACCTCTTCCAAACCCATCACTCAAAGCTCTTTTTCTTCCACACAAATTAGTGAGTCACATCTTGAACCTCACTAATTTAGAGCTAAACCTCAACATAAACACTACTTTTCTTCATCAATTGTGAGAGATCAAGGCTTGTGGTTGTGTCTTCTTGAAGAAGATTCAAAGTTTGTGAAAGATTTGGTAAAATTCTAGATCCAATCCATAATTCAAGATGTGATCCATTGTTGTTTATGCTTGATGCACCTTTGGTGCTACATTGATGAGATTTGCTTGCTTACTTGATACATTTTCGTGCACAAATTGATCCAAGATCACAAGGTGTTTGGTTTTATGTTTAAACAAGTTTTTTTCTCTTTATTTGCTGTTTTTTTTGAAAACTGTGTTGTGCAAATCGATTTACATCAGGTGCAAATCGATTTACACAACTAAAAACTGCGCAAATTTTGAAAACAGAGTTGTGCAAATCGATTTACACTGTGCAAATCAATTTACACTGAGCAGAATGCTGATTTTTGTGGTTTTTGACTTGTTTTTGGTTCTAACTCATCTTCTACTCCATTCTTTTGATATTTTCTTTGAATCACAAGTTAGAGGCCTAATTTCTCTCTAATTTCAATGGACTTAGGGCGTCGATAGGATGAGAATCCAAATCCGCAAAATTATGTGATTGAAATTATGGATGAAAGGAGCTTTTAATGTGGTTCCATCTTTTGTTTCTTTTTATTTTGATCGATGAAAGTCTTAATACCTTGAGAATTCTTATGGATTCTTGGTAAAGACTAGATCACTCACCATTTTTCTTTTCGTGCGGTATTGCCTTCGGAAAACGATCTACATATCGTTCTTCTCGCATGCATTAGCACATAAAGTTTTGACCGGCCTCGTTGTAGGGTGATTTCTACATAAATCACTTGGCGATCTGCTTAACATAGCGCAATATTTCGTGTCCCGAATCAAAAAGATCAAATATGGAAGAGAATTGTATGCGGTCGATTTAAGACTTATGGAGGTTTTTATCGTGTAGTCGCTATGATTTTATCAAGCTTTTGATAAACCCCATTGACTTTAAATCCAAGAACATCCTTCACTCACCATCGATCTTCATTACTAACTTTGATAACATACTTGACAAGTTTCAAGATGGTTATCTTTAACATCTAACAATTGACTTTAATTTCCGCACTTTTATTATATTGCTCTTTATATTTCTCGCTTTATTGCTTTATTTTATCATTTCATCATATTTACATTCCGCCATTTTTTCTTTGTCCATTTGGACGTTTATAATTCCGCTATTTTCTCTTTGTCCATTTGGACATATGTTTATGCTTCCGCTATTTTTCTTTTGTCCACTTGGACCATACTTTACTTTTATGCTAAAACACTAATAAACAACAAAAATCTAAAAAACACCTAAGGCTCTCTTTTGGACTATTGGTTACTATCCCTAGCATTTTGGAGATTCGGACTTATGGACTTAGTGCCTCTGGACCCTTATTCTGATATTACCCTGCTGTTATTCTGTCTGTCTGGCATTGGATTGTTGTCTGTTTATGTGTGCAGGTATTTCCTTGAAAGCCCTTGTTGTCTGCTTTTATTTTACGCAATAGGATAGCCTCTTCATCTCCTCCCATTCTTAAATTTTCAAAATCTTCTCCCTTTTTCAAAAATATTCTTATGTTTGCAACCTTTTCAAAACTTTTTTCTTAAAAATATCTTTTGCCCTTAGTGGCTCTTTTTCTTCAAAAGTTTAGACACTGTTAATTGTCGAAACGAGTGGTTATACCCCACGATTTTGAAATTGATTGATATAATGAGATCTTTTCCGCGTGAGAGAGCTAGTGGCATACTCGTTGATTTTATCCGAGTTGGAGCCCTTCTTTCATAAGTGATGCAAAGAACTCGTTTGTTCTCATGCTCAAGGTCAATGGCTGAGTATTTCTCTCCAACGGCGATAAAGTGTTTATTCGTTTTTAAAAGTGTTTTCCCTTTTAAGCGGAACTACATTAGCTCTGACTTCTCCATTGCACCGAGGAGGTATGTAGGCCCAAGGCTTAACGTCTTGCCGAGCTTATTTTAAAAATAAAACAAACCGTTTTTTAGCACACACACAACACAGATTTTCAAAAAGGTTCCTGTGGAGTACCACAAATATGAGAGGTGCTTTAAACCTTCCCCTCATATAATCAACACCCGAACCTGAGTTCTCTTTCTTGTTTTAAAAACAAAACTTTGGGTTTCTCGTTCTTTTCCCTTTTCCTTTGAAAAAATAAAGCGTGGTGGCGATTTCAAATGAAATATTGATTCGAGTCGATCTCATGGCTTCGATATCAGATTTTCCCCGCTACAGAAAAATGGCGACTTCACTGGGGATTCAGTTTTAAGTGTGTTAAGCCTATTTTTGTTTATCTGTGTGTTTTTACCTGTATATACTGTTGTGTGCTTTGTTTGTTTATTTTCTTTTTTTTCTTTTTGGTGCTCGATGGTTCCTCTGTGATGAGATAAAGTTCTAACCCGAACTTTGGTGAGTAACTTGAGATAGGAGGTGGTAAGACCAATAGTCGCATGTCAGGAGCAATCCTTACCATGAGCGTCATATGGTGGAACCCCAATCAGTGGAGGCCTCATGGAAGGTAGTAGAGGTTGTTACGAATCATCGTGATAACGCTATTACTTTCAATAGTGAGTGTCCGTAGAAGCTGAATGGCCTAGAACCCTTTTAACCAATCTAAGCCTTTTTAGGATGTAGTGCAGAAACAAGATCAAGTACCAATTTGAGCTTGTTGTCATGCGATACTACGCTCAGACGAGGTCTTTTTAGGCATATTGTTGGCGCCCATGAGCAATTGTGCGTGCCGGTAATATCCGATAGAAGATTGAAAACTCTGGGAACCTTTGTAGAACCCGATTGGCAGGTACAAAACCCCTTAGATCACGCCTTGTGGGATGGGTAGACCCATGGCTCCATGCTCGTGACGTCGAACCTAAGAACCTGGACTATGTGATTTTTGTGTGATTTGATGTGATCTTGTGTGCTCTTGATTGTGGTTGATGCATAAACCATGCATTCATGCATTCATAAAAATGACATTCACAAATGGTTTTCAAGGAACTTAGAGACATTTTTTGTAAACATCACAGGTACCATGGATCAAAAGAGAAGCATCAAGAAGTACACTTTCCGGAATTCAAGTGCAAAAGAATTGAAAGAGCTAGCAACTTTGGTTCCTAATCTTGACAACTTCAAAAGCCGTTATGGGAAATTGATCTCTATCTTGAAGACCAAAGTGGAAAAGGGGATTCTTGAGACTCTTGTGCAGTTTTATGACCCGATGTATCATTGTTTCACCTTTCCTGATTATCAGCTTATGCCCACTTTGGAGGACTATTCTTATTGGATTGGTTTGCCAGTTACGAATGATATACCGTTTAGTGGTCTGGAGAAAGAGCCTTAGGTTGATGAGATAGCAGAGCTTCTTCAGTTGAAAATATCAGATGTGAAGGCAAACATGACTAAAAAAGGAGGAATTTGGGGGTTGACTTCTAAGTTCTTGATTGGAAAGGCTTCTATGTTGGCTAGTAAAGGAAGTATGATTGCTTTTGAGACATTTTTGGCCTTGCTTATCTATGGTTTGATACTCTTTCCCAACATTGACAATTTTGTCGATGTTAATGCTATTCGGATCTTCATGATTGGGAATCCTGTACCTACTTTGCTTGGGGACACTTATCATTCCATTCACCATAGGAATGATAAGAAAGGTGGACTTATCAATTGTTGCACTCCTTTGCTCTATAAGTGGTTTATTTCTCACTTACCTCAAGCTAAGAGTTTCTTGAACAATCCTGATGGTCTCTCATGGTCTCAGAAGATCATGCCTCTTACTAATGGGAATATCCATTGGTACAATCCTGCTTATGACATTGGTGAGATTATCGATAGTTGTGGATAATTCCCTAATGCACCTCTTCTTGGTATACAAGGAGGAATTACCTACAACCCCATTCTTGCAAGGCGTCAATTTTGCTATCCCATGAAGGAGCGACCCGCTAGTATTCTTGTGTCAGGAATCTTCTATCTTAATCAAGATGGAAATTCGGATATGAGAAATCGGTTTGTGCGTGCTTGGCACCATGTTGATAGGAAGAGACATTTGGGAACGAAACAATGTGTTGCTCTCAAAGACTACACTGATTGGGTTCAAGCTAGAGCTCATACTTTTCAAGTGCCTTATTTACTTGAGGAGCCTTCTCTACCCATTACTCCACCACTATCTTTCACTACTCCTATTGAAAGTAGTGAGAGGCATCTAGAGCTCGTGGATAAGATGAGATTGGAAAGAGATGCTTGGGAGAAGAAGTTTCATGCTTTGGAAGTGGAGAATAAAGAGTTGAAGATACATTTGAAAGAAAAGGATGAAATGCTTGATATACAAGATAGTTGGTTGATGGAAAAAGATGATCAAATCCGTCATCAAGAAGAGTTGCTTCAACAACATGGTGAAAAGCGAAAGAGACAACAAGAAGATTCAGTTGAATGGAAGGAAGTTGCTGATAAGCTGATGGTCGAGAATGCTCATTTGAAGGCCTTTTATGAAGATGAGTTGGAGAAGCTCCGTAGGAAGCTGCAGAGAGGAGTTGGATCTCCATCAGAAGTGTTCCCTTCTAGTTTTTAGCTTTTCCTTTGTTTTGTAATTTTGGATCTTTGAATCCTTTTGTAAGCTTTTTATTATTAATGAAGAATATTGTTATGTTTTATGTTTTTTGCTAATGTTTACAATCAATGTCTTAAAGTTCTTTGAAAACCAAAAAATAAAAATCATTTGCATTGCATTTCATGCATCATTCTGCATTTTGGTCTTGCTTCCGAGGGTATTTCCAGAGGTCTTATTCAGTGTTCTTCATACAGAATCAAGCTGTCTCACCGGTATAATACTCGAGCTAACTGCAAGAAGAAGATGGAAGGTCTTGAACAAGAGAATTGTGAGCTACGCGAAGAGGTTGTTACTTTGAGATCTGGTGTGGATCGTCTCACTGCTCTAGTTGAGACATTGATGGCTACTCAGAATCAGAATCAGAATCAGGTTCCTCCTCCCAATGCCCAAGCTCAGGGTCAGACCACTGTGATTTCTGAAATTGCTCCTACAACCATTCCTGCTATTCCTGTTGGTGCTACTCAGCAACGTATGCCTAATGGATATCCCTGGGGCATGCCTGAAGGTTATTTGTCTGTTCCTGAGATGACTCGTCCGTTGACTCCTGTTATGGTCAACACATCTCCTATTGTTCATACTGGTCCTTTTGTCCCAGAGCCCATTTATGATGCTGCTCCAAGTGAAATTCATGACAGAATGGATGGTTTCCAAGATCAGTTTGAAGAACTGCAGAAAGAGATGAAAGCTCTGCGTGGGAAAGAACTGTTTGGAAAGAATGTGCATGATCTCTGCCTGGTTCCTAATGTGAAAGTACCTGCTAAGTTCAAGCTGCCTGAATTTGAGAAGTATAAAGGAAATTCACGTCCTCAGGCACATCTGGTGATGTATGTAAGGAAGATGTCCACTCACACTGATGATCAACGTCTGTTGATTCACTATTTCCAAGACAGTTTAACTGGAGCTGCTTCTAAGTGGTATATGGGCCTTGATAGCACCCATATTCGCACTTTCAATGACTTAGCTGAAGCATTTGTGAAACAATACAAGTATAATGTGGACATGGCTCCTGATAGAGATCAATTACGAGCTATGATGCAGAAAGAAAAGGAATCCTTCAAGGAATATGCTCAAAGATAGCGTGAGGTTGCCGCCCAAGTGATTCCTCCGATGGAAGAGAAAGAGATGACTAAGATTTTTCTAAAAACTCTTGGTCCGTTTTACTATGAGAAGATGATTGCAAGTGCTTCTGTAGACTTCACCGAAATGGTGGGTATGGGTGTCAGATTGGAAGAAGCTGTGCGAGAAGGACGTCTGGTTCGGAATGACAATTCGTCTGGTGGTGCGAAGAAGTATGGTTCTTCATTTCAGAAGAAGAAAGAATCAGATGCTAATTCTGTTTCACATGGGAGGAATAATCGATTCAGAAATCAATCTCAACAAGTGGCGTCAGTAACTCCTGTTGTGAATTCAGTGCCTGTAGCTCCTGTCAATCAACAACCAGTAAGGCGGAATCCGTACCCTCGAGTTAATGTTGATCCTATCCCCATGACGTACACTGAATTGTATCCTGCTCTAATCCATAAGAAGTTGGTTCAACCAAGGTCACCACCTCCTGTTCCAGAGAAACTCCCTTGGTGGTATAAAGCTGATGCCACTTGTGCTTTTCATCAGAACGCTCCTGGGCATGACCTCGAGAATTGTTGGCCTTTGAAGAATGAAGTTCAGAGATTGGTCCGTTCTGGAATGCTTTCTTTCCATGATATTGGCCCAAATGTGAAGAACAATCCGTTGCCAACTCATGAAGCGTCTGCTGTGAACATGGTGCATGGATGCCCTGGGAAGTATAAGATTTATCGTGTGGAACACATCAGAGGATCATTGGTAGAGATGCATGCCACTCTGTGTGAATACAGTCATTATGAGCATAATCATGCTGCTTGTAGGATTTGTTCAGTTAATCCTCGAGGATGTTACGTTGTGAAAAGAGATTTACAAGAGATGATAGATCAAAGGCTCATTGAGATTCTGAGGGATAGAGATGAAGATGATGTCAATGTGATTGAACCATGCTTTGAAATTCCGGAATGTGTAGAGATTGGTTACTATGGCAAAGCTGCTGTAGAACCTCTTGTGATATGTTTGCCTGGATCTGTACCTTATAGTTCTGATAAAGCTGTACCCTACAGATACAACGCCACCATGTTGGAAGCTGGAAAAGAAGTTGAGATTAAGCCTCTATCTTCTGTTGAGAATATAGCAGATGTTAGTAGAGTGACTAGAAGTGGACGAGTTTTTACTCAACTTCAAACAGTTGGGGACGTCCAGAGGAATCCTACTCAAGTGCCTGTGAATGATGTGTCAAAAGGGAATGATGGGTCATCTTCAGGAAAGGAGATGGATGAGATTTTGAAGCTTATCAAGATGAGTGATTATAAGATTGTGGATCAGTTGCATCGTACTCCGTACAAGATCTCTATAATGGAGCTGCTGACGAGTTCTCCTGCTCATAGGGATTCTTTAATGAAGATACTTGATCAAGCCTTTGTGGTTTATGATGTGACGCTGGATCAGTTTAATGAGGTTGTGAGTAATATCACTGCATGTAACAATTTGAGCTTCAGTGATGAAGATTTGCCTGAGGAAGGAAGGAATCATAATTTGGCTTTGCATATCTCTGTCAGTTGCAAAGAGGACTCAATGTCTAATGTGTTGATTGATACTAGATCATCTCTGAATGTCATGCCAAAATCCACTCTTGCCAAGCTATCTTATGGTGGTACACCAATGAGATTCAGCAATGTGATTGTCAAAGCTTTTGATGGATCGAAGAAATCAGTGGTTGGAGAGGTTGATTTGCCTATTGGTATTGGACCATTTTTCTTCAAGATTACTTTTCAAGTGATGGACATTTTCCCTGCATACAGTTGCTTACTGGGACGCCCATGGATCCATGAGGCTGGGGCAGTTACTTCGACTCTCCACCAAAAGTTGAAATTTGTGAAAGATGGAAAGATGGTTGGTGTGAATGGAGAACAAGCTTTGCTGATTAGTCATCTCTCTTCGTTCCGTACCATAGAGGCTGATGAAGTAGTCATTGGAATTGCATTCTAAGCCCTGTCTGTTAATGATGAATTCAAAAAGGATGAAGCTTCCATTTCCTCCTTCAAAGATGCTCAACTGGTAGTTCAGAATGGACATTCAGGAGTTTGGGGACAAGTGGTGAGTCTGCAAGAGAACAAGAATAGAGCTGGTCTGGGATTTTCTGCCTCAGACAAGTCTGTGTTGAAGCCTGAATCTGCTTTTCGTCCTTATCAGGAAATGTTTCATAGTGCTGGGTTTCTACACCCGACTCCTCCAGAAGTGAACGCTATTGTTGAAGACGAACTAGAGCCAGAAGTGCCAAACTTTGTGACCCATGGAAAGATGATTAAGAATTGGATCACCATTGACATTCCTGAGTGTACTCATGCTTCAAAGTAATTTGCTTTTATGTTTTTTTAAAAATCCTTTAATTCTGCCCAAGATGAAAGTGAAGTTGTTGGGGCTTTTTTCTGCTTGTTTTAAACATTAAAATCGTCAATAAAAGTCATTTTGTTTCTGCATATACATGCTTTTTATCTTTTTGCTTTTTCTGGAAAGTGGTAACACAAAAAACCTTAAAAAATGTTTTCATTCTCCATAATCTGCACGATTACATGTTTGCATATATCTTCCCTTTTCCTTAAAATAATAATCACTTGTGCAGATTAATCAATAAAACCGTTGAAAGTAATGACCCTGCACCCTCTCCCAACTTCGAGTTTCCTGTGTATGAGGCGGAAGAAGAGAGTGATGAATGTATTCCTGATGAGATTTCCCGACTGCTTGAGCACGAGGAAGACACCATTCAGCCATATAAAGAGCCGTTAGAAGTCATCAACTTGGGTTCTGAAGAGGATAAGAAAGAAGTCAAGATTGGGGCACTGCTTGGTCAAGATGTTAAGAAGAGGATGGTAGAGCTTCTTAAAGAGTATGTTGACATTTTTGCGTGGTCCTACCAAGATATGCCTGGATTGGACACAGATATTGTGGAGCATCGTTTGCCGTTGAAACCTGAATGTCCTCCTGTCAAGCAAAAGCTGAGAAGAAGTCATCCTGATATGGCGGAAAAGATTAAGAATGAGGTCTTGAAGCAGATAGATGCAGGTTTCCTTGTCACTTCTGTATATCCTCAATGGATTGCCAATATTGTGCCTGTTCCGAAGAAAGACGGAAAAGTTCGTATGTGTGTTGATTATAGAGATTTGAATAAAGCCAGTCCAAAAGATGATTTTCCTCTACCTCACATTGATATGTTGGTAGATAGCACGACAAAGTTTGAGGTTTTCTCCTTCATGGATGGTTTTTCAGGATACAACCAGATTAAGATGGCACCTGAAGACATGGAAAAGACAACTTTTATTACACCATGGGGGACATTCTGTTACAAAGTGATGCCTTTTGGGTTGAAGAATGCTGGTGCGACGTATCAGAGGGCCATGACCACTCTTTTCCATGATATGATGCACAAAGAAATTGAGGTCTATGTGGATGACATGATTGCCAAGTCCCAGTCAGAGGAGGGGCACATGGAAGATCTTTTAAAGTTGTTTCAGCGTTTGAGAAAGTATCGTCTCCGCTTAAATCCAAACAAATGCACTTTTGGTGTCCGTTCCGGAAAATTATTGGGTTTCATTGTCAGTCAGAGAGGAATTGAAGTAGATCCTGATAAAGTTAAAGCAATTCAGGAAATGCCAGCACCAAAGACTGAGAAACAAGTGAGAGGTTTCCTCGGACGTTTGAATTATATCTCCAGGTTCATTTCCAATATGACTGCTACCTGTGAGCCAATCTTCAAGTTGTTAAAGAAAAATCAGGGATGTGTGTGGAATGAGGATTGTCAGAAAGCTTTTGACAACATCAAAGAATATCTGCTTGAACCTCCCATTTGGCTCCCTCCAGCTGAGGGAAGGCCTTTGATTATGTATCTTACAGTGCTTGAGAATTCAATGGGATGCGTGTTGGGTCAGCATGACGAGTCTGGTCGAAAAGAGTATGCAATATACTACCTTAGCAAAAAGTTTACCGAGTGCGAAACAAGATACTCGCTGCTTGAGAAAACTTGTTGTGCTTTGGTGTGGGCTGCTCGCCGACTAAGACAGTATATGTTGAACCACACCACCCTATTGATTTCCAAAATGGATCCAATTAAGTATGTATTTGAGAAACCTGCATTAACTGGAAGGATCGCTCGCTGGCAAATGTTGTTATCAGAATATGATATTGAATATCGAGCTCAGAAAGCTGTGAAAGGAAGTGTGTTGGTAGAGTATCTCGCTCACCAACCAATTGATGATCGTCAATCTATCAGAATGGACTTCCCAGATGAAGATATAATGTATTTGAGATCTCAAGATTGGGATGAACCATTGCCAGAAGAAGGGAAAGATCCTGAATCCAAGTGGGGTTTAATTTTTGATGGAGCTTCTAATGTTCATGGCCATGGAATTGGCGCCATTATTGTCACTCCGCATGGGTCACATGTACCTTTCACTGCAAGGATATGTTTTGATTGTACGAATAATATTGCTGAGTATGAAGCTTGCATCATGGGACTTGAAGAGGCCATTAATCTGAGAATTAAGATTCTTGATGCTTATGGAGATTCTGCGCTTGTGATTAATCAGATTAAAGGAGAATGGGAAACTCGTCATCCTGGCTTGATCCCTTACAAAGATTACGCCAGAAGGCTGTTGACGTTCTTTAACAAAGTTGAATTCCACCACATCCCTCGAGATGAGAATCAGATGGCTGATGCATTAGCCACATTGTCCTCCATGTACAAAGTGAACTTCCATAATGAGGAACCTCAGATTACAATCAGGCGTCTTGATAGACCTGCTCATGTATTTGCAGTTGAGGAATCAACAGATGAAAAGCCTTGGTATTTCGATATTAAGCACTTCCTTCAGACTCAAGAGTACCCACTTGGGGCATCGAATAAGGATAAGAAAACTTTGAGGAGACTGGCTGGCAGTTTCTTCATCAATGCTGATGTTTTGTATAAAAGGAATTATGACATGGTTTTGCTCAGATGCGTGGATAGACACGAAGCAGACATGTTGATGCATGAAGTCCATGAAGGTTCTTTTGGTACTCATGCCAATGGACATTCGATGGCTAAAAAGATGCTTAGAGCAGGTTACTATTGGCTGACAATGGAATCTGATTGCTACAAGTTTGTAAAGAAGTGTCACAAGTGTCAGGTGTATGCTGACAAGATTCATGTGCCTCCGACACTTCTCAATGTTATTTCTTCTCCATGGCCTTTCTCTATGTGGGGTATCAATATGATTGGCATGATTGAACCCAAGGCTTCGAACGGACATCGATTCATCCTGGTAGCAATCGATTACTTTACCAAGTGGGTAGAAGCTGCTTCATATGCTAATGTGACAAAGCAAGTTATGGTCAGATTTATCAAGAACAACATCATCTGCAGATATGGTGTACCGAGCAAGATCATTACTGATAATGGCTCGAATCTGAACAACAGCATGATGAGAGAACTGTGTGAAAGTTTCAAAATTGAACATCACAACTCTTCGCCTTATAGGCCAAAGATGAATGGAGCTGTTGAAGCAGCAAATAAGAATATTAAGAAGATTGTGCAAAAGATGGTTGTTACGTACAAGGACTGGCATGGGATGCTCCCATTTTCTTTGCATGGGTACCGTACATCTGTTCGTACTTCAACCGGGGCAACCCCCTTTTCTTTGGTTTACGGTATGGAATAGTGCTCCCCATTGAGGTTGAGATTCCATCACTGAGAGTTTTAATGGAAACCAAGTTATCTGAGGCTGAGTGGTGTCAGAGCAGGTTTGATCAATTAAATTTGATAGAGGAAAAGAGAATGACAGCTTTATGTCATGATCAGTTGTACCAGAAAAGAATGAAGAAAGCTTTTGATAAGAAGGTTCGACCTCGTGTATTCAGAGAAGGCGACCTCGTACTCAAAAGGATATTGTCTTTCACCTCTGATTCAAGGGGCAAGTGGACTCCTAATTTTGAAGGACCATATGTTGTTAAGAAAGCCTTCTCTGGCGGTGCATTAATTCTTGCAACTATGGATGGAGAAGAGCTCCCACGTCCCGTGAATGCTGATGTAGTCAAGAAATACTTCGCCTAAAAACAATAAAAGAACAGCTCGCTTAGTTGAAAACCCGAAAGGGCGGCTTAGGCAAAAAAGAGCGTCTCGGTGGATTGAAAACCCGAAAGGGCGGTCCAGGCAAAAATTAGAGACATAAACAGAATAAAATACCCGGTGGACTGAAAACCCGAAAGGGCGGTCCAGGCAAAAGTTAGGGATTCATGGCAAGTAACTACATCAGACAAGACTTGATCATCAGCAGTCATCTGTTTATCATGAGAAGTTCAACACATTTCAACGGAAACCTTTGCTCAGGAATTCCAAGTTGAGAGAAAGGACGGGGTCATTACATTTCAATGTACCTTTTCCACAAAATTACCACTTTCCAAACTTTGTAATAATCCATGGGGTCTTGCCTTTTGCAGGCTACCATTCTATTAAAAAAGTTTGAGCCTTTACCTTTTATTGGCAATCTTATTTCTTTCATATCTCTCAAAATGTCATTTATTGTTGATAGTAATTTTTGAAACAAAAAGAAAATTGATCTCAACAAAATCCTTTTTGAAATATATAAAAGGAAGTTTTACTTTGATTCGTGAGTACATTACAAGGAATGGATATGTTGATATATCCATATGCAAAAGAAGAAGAATGTGTTCCACTCAATGCACATTTGGCCTGGTTCGAATATGGTGTAGGACTCAACTGTTTGGTTCTCTCGGCTCCAATGTTCCCTAGTATTGGATAACATTTATTCTGAAGTCATCAAAAGATTGTTATAGCAGTTTCTGCTCTGGTTTTCAGCTTGAGACATGCTTGATTATGTTATTTTCATACTCCATCTCTTGAGTTAATTCTTGTGTTAAGTTTTGGCAGCATATGCATCATTAACATGCATCAAAAACAATCATACATTCACATTTACTATCATGAAGTTTACTGTCAAACAAATTGCTCTTTCATTTAGAGTGTCTTAAGCAGGAAAAGCTCACTTTCCTTGAAAATCCCCACTGAATTTGTTTCTCTACGGATAATATGTTTCAGTTGTGCTGTTCAGATGTCTGCGAACAGAAGACTAGTGAGTTCCTCTCTCACTTAGTCCTGTCTTTTTGGCATTTTCTTTCCATTTGGTCACGGATTGAACTTTGGTTGCTGGACGATGAATATTGAGATTATGCATTTTGTGTTTGCATCCTCAAATCATTGAAAAAAATATTATTGATTGCTCTTCACCATCATTGATACAATGGGGCATCTCTTCACCTTCAGTGGAACGTTGGTGTATTTTGTTATCTTCATCGTCAGTGGTACGTCGATGTATTTCTCTTCAATACCTTCAGTGGAACGTTGGTATGTGTTATCGTTAGTGGTACGGCGATACATCTCTTTCTACCTCCAGTGGGACGTTGGTAGTTCACCTTCAGTGGAACGTTGGTGTATTTTGTTATCTTCATCGTCAGTGGTATGTCGATGTATTTCTCTTCAATACCTTCAGTGGAACGTTGGTATGTGTTATCGTTAGTGGTACGGCGATACATCTCTTTCTACCTCCAGTGGGACGTTGGTAGTTCACCTTCAGTGGAACGTTGGTGTATTTTATTATCTTCATCGTCAGTGGTACGTCGATGTATTTCTCTTCAATACCTTCAGTGGAACGTTGGTATGTGTTATCGTTAGTGGTACGGCGATATATCTCTTTCTACCTCCAGTGGGACGTTGGTAGTTCACCTTCAGTGGAACGTTGGTGTATTTTGTTATCTTCATCGTCAGTGGTACGTCGATGTATTTCTCTTCAATACCTTCAGTGGAACGTTGGTATGTGTTATCGTTAGTGGTACGGCGATACATCTCTTTCTACCTCCAGTGGGACGTTGGTAGTTCACCTTCAGTGGAACGTTGGTGTATTTTGTTATCTTCATCGTCAGTGGTACGTCGATGTATTTCTCTTTAATACCTTCAAGTGGAACGTTGGTATGTGTTATTGTTAGTGGTACGGCGGTACATCTCTTCATATCATCAGTGGTACGATGATGTGTTTTTTGTTAACGGAAGATTGGCATTCTGATTCAGGATGCATATTTTTCTCATCCCCAGTGAAAGAGGATGCCCCCTTTATCATCTCCACCGAAAGGTGATTGTTTTAGCCTCTCTGGTGCGAAATGTTTCCCCAGAGAAGTTTCTTTTCCCACCAAAGTTTTGTCTCTCAACCAAGGTCTTGCCTTTCCCTAGCGGAGTTATGCCAGCAAGACATTTTGTTTTCCCCAGCGGAGTTCCTTTTACTCCCCAGTGTTGTCATGTTTTATCCTCACCATATGCATTCATCAAACATTACATAGCATCTTAGGTTCAAAAATTGTGTTTTATATATTTAAGTCTCTTCGATTTCGTCAAAACAAAGATTTCCAATCATCGTATCTCCGAATCGAAGAAACTTAAATAGGGGCATCTGTCATACCCCAATTTTTGACCCTAAGATTACACATCATTTGCATACCAATCATCAATCAAGAAGTTTTAACTTAGAGTTCTACTGGTGATGTTGTGCACAATTCGTCTGCAAAGGAATCATCAAGCACCCAAGTTTTATTCTTGTATATATTGTTTTACTAACCAAAATACCAAAAATATTGCCTTGTGCTTTTGTGTGTTTGTGCTTTGAAGGTACCAAGTCAAAACATCCATCAAAAGGAGCATTTTTCAACATTTTCACTATGCAAATCGATTTGCATAAGGTGTAAATCGATTTACACAACTGTTTCTGCACCAGATTTGCTTCTGCCATCAGTGCAAATCGATTTGCATAAAACAGCAATCGATTTGCATAACTGTTTTTGCCCCAGATTTTGCCTTTTTCAGCTATGTAAATAGATTTGCATAAAGTGCAAATCGATTGCACCAGTGCGAATCTGAAAAAATGAAGGCAAATTTCAGCTTTTGAAAAGTGTTGACATCATTTGCAAGCATGGGAAGCATGACTTAGTTCTTACATTTGATTCTCTATATCATTTAATCATGGACACTCATGTGATTGCATCAAGACCATTGGATTTCATTTTTGGCTCCAAATCCTTTTCCCAAGCCTAATTCTATTTTCCAATCCTAACTCCAAGCCACAAAATTTCCCAAGCCTAATTGCTATAAATTGAGGCACTCCCCTCCTCATTTTCCAAGCTTTGATAGCCAAGAAACTTATTGCAAATTCTCTCCTCACCTCTTCTAAACCCATCACTCAAAGCTCTTTTTCTTCCACACAAATTAGTGAGTCACATCTTGAACCTCACTAATTTAGAGCTAAACCTCAACATAAACACTACTTTTCTTCATCAATTGTGAGAGATCAAGGCTTGTGGTTGTGTGTTCTTGAAGAAGATTCAAAGTTTGTGAAAGATTTGGTAAAATTCTAGATCCAATCCATAATTCAAGATGTGATCCATTGTTGTTTATGCTTGATGCACCTTTGGTGCTACATTGATGAGATTTGCTTGCTTACTTGATACATTTTCGTGCACAAATTGATCCAAGATCACAAGGTGTTTGGTTTTATGTTTAAACAAGTTTTCTTCTCTTTATTTGCTGTTTTTTTTTTGAAAACTGTGTTATGCAAATCGATTTACATCTGGTGCAAATCGATTTACACAACTAAAAACTGCGCAAATTTTGAAAACAGAGTTGTGCAAATCGATTTACACTCTGTGCAAATCGATTTACACTCAGCAGAATGCTGATTTTTGTGGTTTTTGACTTGTTTTTGGTTCTAACTCATCTTCTACTCCATTCTTTTGATATTTTCTTTGAATCACAAGTTAGAGGCCTAATTTCTCTCTAATTTCAATGGACTTAGGGCGTCGATAGGATGAGAATCCAAATCCGCAAAATTATGTGATTGAAATTATGGATGAAAGGAGCTTTTAATGTGGTTCCATCTTTTGTTTCTTTTTATTTTGATCGATGAAAGTCTTAATACCTTGAGAATTCTTATGGATTCTTGGTAAAGACTAGATCACTCACCATTTTTCTTTTCGTGCGGTATTGCCTTCGGAAAACGATCTACATATCGTTCTTCTCGCATGCATTAGCACATAAAGTTTTGACCGGCCTCGTTGTAGGGTGATTTCTACATAAATCACTTGGCGATCTGCTTAACATAGTGCAATATTTCGTGTCCCGAATCAAAAAGATCAAATATGGAAGAGAATTGTATGCGGTCGATTTAAGACTTGTGGAGGTTTTTATCGTGTAGTCGCTATGATTTTATCAAGCTTCTGATAAATCCCATTGACTTTAAATCCAAGAACATCCTTCACTCACCATCGATCTTCATTACTAACTTTGATAACATACTTGACAAGTTTCAAGATGGTTATCTTTAACATCTAACAATTGACTTTAATTTCCGCACTTTTATTATATTGCTCTTTATATTTCTCGCTTTATTGCTTTATTTTATCATTTCATCATATTTACATTTCGCCATTTTTTCTTTGTCCATTTGGACGTTTATAATTCCGCTATTTTCTCTTTGTCCATTTGGACATATGTTTATGCTTCCGCTATTTTTCTTTTGTCCACTTGGACCATACTTTACTTTTATGCTAAAACACTAATAAACAACAAAAATCTAAAAAACACCTAAGGCTCTCTTATGGACTATTGGTTACTATCCCTAGCATTTTGGAGATTCGGACTTATGGACTTAGTGCCTCTGGACCATTATTCTGATATTACCTTGCTGTTATTCTGTCTGTCTGGCATTGGATTGTTGTCTGTTTATGTGTGCAGGTATTTCCTTGAAAGCCCTTGATGGTTAATTCCAAGGCTTTGAGATAAGGATTTTACCCAAAAAACAGCTGTTACTCTGCCCGATTTTCGTCAGAATTTTAATGTGCTTAATGCGAAGTGGTGCTAAGATAATAAGTTCATCTGGATCCCCAAGTGGTAATGTGATGGTTTAGTATTGATATTCCAAAGGATGGGAAATCTACCTTGACTCATAATGTCAAGTGTTGGCTTCTTATTTCGGTTAGACCGTTTCTTTCCTTAGCTTTTATTTTACGCAATAGGATAGCCTCTTCATCTCCTTCCATTCTTAAATTTTCAAAATCTGCTCCCTTTTTCCAAAATATTCTTATGTTTGCAACCTTTTCAAAACTTTTTTCTTAAAAATATCTTTTGCCCTTAGTGGCTCTTTTTCTTCAAAAGTTTCGACACTGTTAATTGTCGAAACGAGTGGTTATACCCCACGATTTTGAAATTGATTGATATAATGAGATCTTTTCCGCGTGAGAGAGCTAGTGGCATACTCGTTGATTTTATCCGAGTTGGAGCCCTTCTTTCACTAGTGATGCAAAGAACTCGTTTGTTCTCATGCTCAAGGTCAATGGCTGAGTATTTCTCTCCAACGACGATAAAGTGTTTATTCGTTTTTAAAAGTGTTTTCCCTTTTAAGCGGAACTACATTAGCTCTGACTTCTCCATTTCACCGAGGAGGTATGTAGGCCCAAGGCTTAACGTCTTGCCGAGCTTATTTTAAAAATAAAACAAACCGTTTTTTAGCACACACACAACACAGATTTTCAAAAAGGTTCCTGTGGAGTACCACAGATATGAGGGGTGCTTTAAACCTTCCCCTCATATAATAAACACCCGAACCTGAGTTCTCTTTCTTGTTTTAAAAACAAAACTTTGGGTTTTTCGTTCTTTTCCCTTTTCCTTTGAAAAAATAAAGCGCGGTGGCGATTTCCAACGAAATATTGATTCGAGTCAATCTCATGGCTTCGATATCAGATTTTCCCCGTGTTTACGGTGATTTCCGGTAAACAACCGCTAGTCTTCCAAACTATAATAAATACGATTTGGTTACTTGCAGGATCGACTAGATTGATCCTAGGACACATAGTCAAGAAGATTGTTATCAATGTTCATTTGAATCATATTCGTAATTTGTCCTCTTCGATGAGTATTGTTCGATTCAAGAATCTTGGTAATTGCTTCGTTATATGTAATTATAACTTCAACAAGAAAGATAAATAACATAACATATGAAACTTAAAGATTGTTAAAACATAAAGAATCTTAAACTGCAGAAACGTTAAAGACTTTAAAAGTAAATGATCATGAAAGTAAATTCGAAAGTAAAATAAAGATACATGAATGTAAAAGACAAGAAATAAATAGAATGCAGTAACTCAGAAATGTATTCGAAAATGAAATATAATACACATGTATTAAAATGGTGGTGTCATACGTACATTTTCTCAGCGAACTCTTTCTCGTAACACTTGATACTTGAGTAAATATGTGAGTGATTTGTACAAAATGAACACACGGAATCCTAACATAAAGACCCCTATTTATACTAGTTTCGACCTTAACGGTCCTACACTAATCTGCTGCCACGTTTCTCATCAGAACTTCTAGCGAAGCCATCTGTTATTGAACGGTTACGAAACCGTCTTCGAATTTCAAATCTTCCCGCCTGAGTCCGTCTTCGACGCGTGGCAGTGTATTAAACAAACACTACTAAAAAAACACGCTAAGTAGTAATACTTGAATACATATTCTATGAATTTTGTCTAAGTCCCGAAGACATATGCTTTCATTAGTCTTTCAGTGTCCACTATCTTCAACGAACTTAGAAGTCTGTATCTTCGAGGCATGACCATCAGCAGCCATTCTCTCACTTTTTAAGGGATGGCCATCAGTAACCATCTTTCCTTCAATTCTCAACTCCTTCGAAGGACAAACAATATAAAACGAAATCTTCAGCTAACAAATTGCCCCCAATAAATGTCTGTTTCGAGAATCAACAGAAATAGGCGTTTCTTGTCATTATAAGATTTCGTTTTTATGATCTTTGAAAGTTCCAAGACTGCTGACTAACGTCATAATCACTGATAACACTGTTTCCGAAACGTCTTGTCATTTTCAAAGATGTCTTCTCATAACTTACATTCCCACGTTTTAACCTCACTTACTGATCATTATTCCTATATACTAGGAGTAAGGCTAACTTATTCAACCACCGTTGGATTAAATCACCAGCCGCCACGTGTCTCTCGGGTTTTACCCAAAATATTTAAAAAGGTTTCCGTTAAACCTTTAAATACTTGATCTTGTGCCTCTATACCGCCTTTCATTCATCTTCTTCACCGAAAAATTGAAACATCTTCACTCTTTTTAGAATCTTGTCCTTTTAGTCAAAAATTTCTCCATGGCTTCATCTTCAAATGTTCTTCAACCCGCTTTGAAACTCCAATCAACAACACGTTCTGGGGAACGAGAGTTCGTTCCAAACCCTAACACTGAAGAAATACGCGCAATCTACGCTTCCCAGGTAATCATACCTTTTGATCTTTCTGGAAAAACTCTTGCTTTTATGGGTCCGTTACCGAGTGAAAGTATCCAATCTGTGAATAAATTCTTCCCTGCTTATTACAAGAATAGACCATTAGTTAGCAAAGTTAGGATAGATGAAGACGGTCGTTCTCCTTTAGGCAAATCTGCTAATGTAGAGAAAACTTCAACTGCAACCCCTTTAGCTTTAGCCAAGATTAGGTTAAACTATATGACCAATTCTGTAAAAGTGTTTAGGTCATTTCCTTTAGCCAAAGATCCTGATTTGTATTATGCTTGGCTAGGAAAGGTAGAGAAACAAAAAGGATCCCTTTGGAAATCGTTAGGGATATACGATTTGATCCAACTATCAAAAACAGGTTTAGAATACAACCAACCCATGTTAGTAGCAGCGGTTCATTTCTGGGATGCTTCTCACAATACCTTCCATCTCCCATGTGGAATGGTTACCCCCACGCTTTTCGACGTGGCTGCTATTACGGGACTTCGACCAACTGGCGAAACCTTTGATCCCAATGACATGGATAATGACACTATAGGTTTCAACGATTCGCAAGTTAATTACGCGGCATTCATCCAGAAACACCATATTACCACCGAAGCGACAGTATCTGACGAAGAGCATATTGCTTTTCTAGCATTATGGCTCTCACGGTGCGCCTTCTGCTCAAGATCTATCCAGGTTGCAAAGAGGTACCTTTGCATGGCTAATCAGTTGCATGCTGGTAAAAAACTCAACCTCAGCCAACTACTTCTAGGGTCTCTTTACGAAAACCTTTGTGAAGCTGCGAATCTTACCAAGAATTTCAAATCTGGCAATTTACTTTATGCTGGTCCTTTTTGGTTATTGCAACTGTGGCTCAATGCCACATTCGAAACTTATCTTCCTTTTCGAGGAGATGTTAATGAGGAAGATAGCACAATCAAAAATCGAACTATAGAAGGGACCAGGTTAGCTTACCTTACTCCAAAAGAGGAAATGGGAAAACTTCATGAACATTTCTTGGCGTATTCAATGATGTTTGCTCGGCGTGATCAGTTCGATCCTTCCATGGGCCCATTTGTACACAGAATAATAGGTCCTGAATGGTTTACTCGGAAATTTCCACCAACATCTCAAGATCAGCAAACTGAATCCATGGAAATTTGGGAAGCCTTCTTGACTCCAAGATTATTTTCCCACCGTCTTCGACCATCAAAGGGTCAATGTATCCTCATGTGTTATCAACCAAATTTGGTCTCGAGGCAGTTTGGGCTAACTCAAATAACACCCAAGTGCTTATATGAGAAAAGGAACCATATGTGTTTCCACACTTTGTATCTGACTGAAGAAGAATGTGAACGAAAAATCAACAAATATACTGGCGTCGCCAACCTTTCTCCTATTCCTTTCGAACCTTCTTTTTACTCTACACCAGATTTCCATCAATGGTGGACAGAGTATTATAGCTCTCAAATTTTTGATGCTGATAGCCTTGCTCAAGAACTAACCGCAGCTTTCACCGATGTGCAGGAGAACTTCAAAAAAGGTACTTCAACTCATATTAAAGAAATCCAAGCTTTTCAAAAATTCTTTGAAACTATCTATAGGCCTGGTGATCTTAGTCGGACCGTTCGTGAGGCTGCAGTCACTTTGCGCGAAAAGTTTTCCACCAAACTAAATAAATTGAAATTGCCCTCGTATGTTCGGCCAGAACTACGTTATGAAGTGGCTTTCAAACTTCATCCTCCAAAATTCCCTCCACTACCAAGTGCTGATTTTGGTGTGGCTCTAAGTCCTCCTTTCCCAGACTGGTTCGTGTGTGGGAATGCTCTCAAAATTCTTCAAGAGAGTGCCAAAAAACGCGCCGAACGAGTGGTTCCGACTAAGCATACCTTGGATACTATTTCTTCATTCAAGTATTTCTTCCCCAAACCAAAACACAGAAAAAAGAGAAAACACAACTCTTTCCTCTCAAACACCATTTTTCCCTGAAATGGCTGGAATTCTTTCCTTTAACGATCTCAAAGCTCTCATCAAGGGTGAGTTCAGACTTGACGAGGATGAACTCCTTCGTCATTTTATTAACATTGAAAATCTCTTTGCTAATCAGGAACTGAACTTCTACTTTGAGGAAGTCCTGGAGGGTGCCATCTACCCTAATATGGTGGCAGAGTTTTGGATGAATGCGTCTTTACGCATGGACCCTGAAGGTAGAGCCACCATTGATTCATCCGTTCGACATGCTCACCTTAGCATTACCCCCACCACTATTGCCAATCTCATAAGATGCAATAACACTGGAGCAACTTTTGATGATAATGTTCTCAGCATGACTACTCATATCATGTTGAGAACACTCATGGATAGTGATCGCTACAGCGCACAAACCATCAGGATTTGGCACCAAATGCTCGTAGGCAACTTTCAACCTCGGGTGATTGATGAGAATAACATCATGGTTGAAGATCTGGAGTTTATTCTCTGTGGTATTCGGGGAAGAAAGATTAACATACCTTTGATGATCTTCAAAGGTCTTGTCAAAGCTGTTGCTATCGGCGTGGACCGTCGAGAAAGTGTAACTTGTCTTCCTGTCATACCCCAAAATTTGCCCATGCTATTTTTCATACACAAAACCAAATCAAAAGACAAAGCTCCAAAACACAGTCTCCCACACAGAAGTTCTAAACTAGGGTTTGAATAATTCAAGGAAAATCATTGAATCAATGGCTCAAGGTGGTTCCATAGGGTCACTAACATCCCAAAGTATCTCCATATAAAGTTTCAAGTCAAACAGAGCAAATTTAGTCCCTCAAATCCTGATTAGGTCAACAGTCGACTCCCAAGGGCAAAACAGTCATTATACGGTCAAAACTCAAGATATTTGGTCAACAACATTCTCATAACCCTAAAATCATCATTTGATCAAGGGTTGATCATGATGATGCAAGGAAAGAACAGAGAAGTCAAAAGTCAAAAGTTACTATTTTAGGCATGAACTGAAAAAATCAACCAAACTTTGAAAATTCACCAAATATTCATACTTCATCAGAAAAATTCCCACCAAAGCTCATTTTGAAGGGAATTCATTCCTCTATCCAATGGTCCAAGAACCAGAGCCCATAGGTCAATGGTTTAAGAGATATGGCTTCATACATTATAGGTCTTTTCCAAAAGTCAACAAAAAAGACATTTTTTTCAAAAGGTCATAAAATGAGAATGGCAAATGATTTTGATATGGGATCAAAGACACTAGTTAGAGGACTCTCTAAGGTTTCCAAAAAGTCCACAAGCTTGAAAAAATATTGAGATATGAAGGAATGGCATGGTGTACAAGTTCACCTATTTTCAAGAGTGTACAAGAGGGAAAAAAGCCTAAAACTCAAAATATTTCTAAATGGGCTTGCATTCTTTTTATTCTAACTTTATTCTAAGCCCATCCACGTGCTAGAACTAGGAGCATTTTATTCTTGCTATTTTATTTATTATTTTATGATTTTAATTAAATAAAATCATGATTTAATTATACAAAAATAATGCAAGATTTGATTTTTCTTTAATTTGAAGTCAAGAATTGAATCCAATATCTCCCACCAATCAGTATATTTCGTTCATGATGCTTGAATCCCAAGATTGGCCTAATATAGAAAGGATCCATGGCAAATTTCAATCAAATTTCCAATCACATTCAATTCTTGATTCAATGAAGATTTGTTCCAATTTTGTTGACCTAAAACACTCTAGTATATATACAGAAGCATTGCAGACCCTTAAGAAAAAAATTCGGCTGCAAAAACCTCAAACCCGAGTCAACAAAATCCAAGAAAAATAGCATTCGGTTTTGGAGTTTGAAGCATATTCCAACCAATCCAAGGGTTCAAACATAATCTCTGAAGTCTCTTGAAGCGATTTGGACACTCACACGCGAACAACACCCCCTGATTTGTCTCCGATTAGCCACGGTATGTCTTGAAACAAATTGATTCGGTTATGATATATCATGCATCCATGTTGAAATTTGTTTATGTATTATTGTTTGTAATGATGTGTAGATGAATTCTGGACAGTTAATTGGCTTTTCGTATGCGTTTGCCTTAGATCGCAACTTTAGGGTTCGAAAATTTTGATTTAGGGTTAACGAATTAGGGGAAATTAGGCCCTTAAACTAGTTCCATTGAATTCGTATGGAAAAAATAAGTGGAATAGCGGTCTGGAATTTTATTTTTCATGTGTATGCAAAGTTGTTGAGATTGGCAGGTGTAAAAGGTAAGGTTTTTTACAGCGCATTTACAACGAGCGCTGTAAAAGACGTTTTGCAGGTTTTCTTTGAGGAAGACGACAACGTGGCACTATGCTACTGGTCCAGCCACGCGCGCGCAAATAATTTGAATAAAAATGGATCCGGTGTGTCTCTTGTCCACGCGTACGACGCACCTTAATCCTAACAACCATCAGATCTCGCTGGTTCCAGATCTCACGCTCCTGGATGCGCGTCCTCACCATGGACCATCACAGCCTTGCCACATGTGATCAAAAGTTAAGTTTTTTTCAATTTTTTTTTATTTATAATTACACAGCCGGTTATTTATATTTATATATATATATATATATATATATATATATATATATTATATATATTTGTGTTTTTTTTCTCTTTCTTTTTTTTTTTTTTTTTTTTTTTTGTTTTTTTATTTATAAAACTATATATATTATTTTCAAAATTTCCTTTTTTTTTACTAAATAATAGTTAATTTTAATATATTCATATTATATAAATTTGTTTGCTTATACATATTTATTTAATTATTTATTTGTAATATAATATTTACAAATCATTTTTTTTTTAACTTACTTATTTGATATCTTTTATTTAATTACCATCCATATATTTTTAAAATTCATATTTATTTTATTTTAATTCCAAAAATTGCATAAAAAATATTTTCACTCTCGATTTAATTTTTGATATCGATTTAATTAATTAGGTCGCGAGACCAATAATTAATTAATTAACATCATTTTTATTTTCTTAGTTAAATCATACCTTAACTCAGGGTTTACGATGAACATTCATATACACTGAAAAATTTTCTTTCTTTTGTGCCTTGCCTTTTCAGGGTTATCAACATGGTTCACTCCGAATACGCGGCTGATTCAAAAACCCAAAGTTAAGTATTTTACTTAATTTAATTTAATTTTCTGTTTGTTTTATTTTATATAAGGGTTTGTTTCGCCTTCATCTTTTTCTACCTTGTTTCTTTTCAGGGTCAACCTTAAAGGCGCCCTATCAACCCTATCAGATCAAATCAGAGCTAAGTACCTTTGCCTATGTTATTATTTTAAATTTATCTATTCTTTATTTTAGGGTTAATCTTGTTCGCCCTCGAATTAGCCATACACTCACCCCCTCTGTTTATTCTTTCTTTTCCAATTTTCAGGGTTTGTCAACTGCCAAAGCTATGAGTATTGGTAACCCTAAACCCTATTCACAAATTATTACTTGTGTTAAACCTTTTGCCTTTTTATTTTTATATCCCGCTGGTTTCAATTCCCCTCTCCTCCGCTGGTTACAATTTCCCTTCCCCATTATTATTGTTATATTATTGTGTGGTTAGTAATTATAGGGAGTGCAACACTTATTAATTGAATTAGCATCACGTAATTTTATAAGATAACATAACTGAACATAATCACGTGATTGGTGCACACACGCACGCTTTTGGGTAACCCTCTCTGTTGCCTTGTTGCCTGTTGCCTTGTTGCCTGTTGCCTTTGTGTTTTGCAGAATAAGCCACGTCCCTCGAATTCGAGGATACCTCAGCCATGTTGCCTCGATAAAAAGGTCACGACCCTAAATGATGCTGCCTTCGATACACAAATGACCTCGACCCTCGGAAGTTGCCTACGAAAAGGCTGAGGTATCTTCTGGCTGCCTACGAAATGGCTTATTCTGATCCTTGCCTTAGACTACCTGCCCCTCTATGGCATGGGACAGTCTTATGGCAAAGGATGCTTCGATGACCCTTCAACCTCCAAACGAAAGGCTTCCTGCCCTCTTATGGCAAGGATAGACCCTTTCATTCTGAAAGGCAAAAAGAGACCTATTATCTGAGTTTAAGGTAATTGCCCCTAATTGCCTTGCAATGCTCAATTTTCATATTCTTTTTCACAATTCTTCAAAAAAACTGGCTACGCTCATTTACGAGCTAAAGTCCACTTTTTTCTTTCATCTACTTTTTCTAAAGACAAACGAGCAAGCAAAGCAATTAAGAGCCCATGGAAAACCATGGATGCAAAGGGTGCCTTACACCTTCCCTTTGCATAAACTACCCCCCGAACTTAGATTTCTTTTAAAAGGTTTTTTTTCTGTTTCTTTTTGCCTTTCTGATTTAGTTTGGATAAAATAAAAGTCGGTGGCGACTCTTGCTTACCGCGACATTTCGATCGATTAAAAAGTCAGTTCACCGTATTACAGAACTGGCGACTCTGCTGGGGATTTTTCGATTAAGAGGGGTTACCTTAAAAGTTTAGGATTCACTTAAATGTTTTCTATTGTTTGTTTTGCTTGCTTTACTTTTGCAGGGCTGTTTTGGGTATTCTGCTGTGTGAAAGGTCCTACACCCGGATCTAGTGTACCTTAAGTATGTGGCATGAGACCAGGGAGGCTGTACGACATGTATCGTTACGGTTGAACTGGTGGCCACCGTTAGTGCGACGCTTTGGTTTGTCCTGATGGCCCTTGAATCTGATCGAGGAGACATTTGGCTACCGCGTGGTGTCATGAGCACTAATTCGCCCTTAGAACCTTAGTCGAACTTGACTTTGGCTTATAAGAAGTAGCGAGATGGCTGGCTTCGGATTCCTGACTGAAGCCGGTTGATACTCGATGCTACACTCATTGAGATTGGACTCAAGGGATGCTTTCGGCTGGCCGATTGAGTGCTATGTTGAGACAATGCCCACGAGAAAGATCAGGGATATGAGCACCATAGAACCTGGTTACTTTTTAGGACAGGTTGAACCAACTAAACGAAAGGAAGAAGGGTATATACCTATGAACTTCATGCAAGCCTACCCTTAAGGCAATTGTGTGACTTGTTTGTGTTTGTTATCTACTTGGCATCATAACATCATAACATCATAACATCATGACATATCATAACCACTAACAAATTTCAAGGACCGAGAAATTTATATTTACACTGTTTTGTAGGACATGGCTTTTTCTACCAGAGATTATGTACGACTCAACTTTGTAGGGATACCTTCCGAGCTTAAGGAGCTCGCCTTGGAAGTCCCTGGAGACTCTAAGTTTGCTGAAAGACATGGTTATCTTCTTCGACTAGTCACCTCTCAATTTGAAGAAGATATGATGAGAGTCTTGTGCCAATTCTTTGATCCCGAACATCATTGCTTCACTTTTCCGGATTATCAGTTGGTACCTACTTTGGAGGAGTTCTCAAACTTACTTGGTGTACCTATATCTAAGCATCTGCCCTTTACTGGATTGGAAAGCACTCTGAAACTCGAGACTATTGCTGCTGCACTTCACCTAAAGAGATCCGACATCGCCTCTAACTGGGACACCAAGAATGGAGTAGAAGGTCTCTCAGCCAAATTCTTATTTGGAAAAGCTCGACAATTTCTGAAGGCCATGAGCTACCATGCTTTTGAAGATGTTTTGGCTTTATTAATATATAGTTTGGTTTTGTTTCCTAATCCTGATCAATTCATTGATGTGCACGCAATCAAGATCTTTCTGACTCACAACCCCGTGCCTACACTACTTGGAGATATTCTACATTCCCTTCACTCTCGTGTCATGAAGAAGCGAGGGACTCTTATGTGTTGCACACCCTTGCTGGCTAGGTGGTTTATTTCGCACCTTCCACGCTCAGTAGTCAGAAACGATCAAAAGATGCAATGGTCTCGAAGAATCATGTCACTTTCTCACTCAGATATCCGTTGGCATGTTATGTCTCAAGAGTACGTCACTATCATCGATCGTTGTGGGAAATTCCCTAATGTGCCTCTCCTTGGCATTAGAGGAGGAATCACCTACAATCCTTCATTAGCTTTACGACAATTTGGTTATGCTCGAAGGGATGGTCCTCATCACTTGCTCATTGAAGGGGTTGTTTTCAATTATGAAGAAGATGTTCGTAATCAACGCCAAGAGTTCATACGCGCTTGGAACAAGGTGTACAGGGTGGATAGCAAAAGTTGGGGGCAAAAGAACTCCCTTCCCTCGGAACCTTATCTTAGATGGGTACGCACTCGCGCTCAACGCTTTGTCATGCCATATCCTTATGTTAGACCTGTGATTGTTGAACCTGAATGTGAAGAAAAGGTTCCTTTAGTTGTTCTCCATCCAGACATGCCCACTGATCTAGAAGAACTACAAAAATCATGGGTCCAATTGAAAGAAGAAAGGGATACTTTTGAGGCTCAATTCCGCGCCAAAGAGAAACAAGTGTTAGAACTCACAAGGCTACTTCAAGCAGAACAGAACGTCAACAACTTCATCGGATCAAAGAGGAAGCGTCCATGGGAAGCTTGAAAAAATTCTAGTTTATTGTTATTATTATTCCTAGTTGTTTCCATATTTATTTTTGTAAGCCAAAATGGCAAAGAACCATAAACTAAAGTACAATTTAATTATTATTATTATTATTAACAAAGTTTTTTCTTTCTTTCTTGTTTAAAGTGAATTTAAATTTTAAGGTCCTTGAAAACATTGCATATGCATAATCATATCATTCATAAACATCGCATCACAGGTTTCATAAAACCAAATGCCTCATCTTTGTTGCTGTTTATTTCAGTAAGAAAGATGAATCTCGAACAATCTGTCAAGGATCTCCAAGCTCAGAATGCTGAATTTCAAACTCTGATCCTGACCCTAGCCAATGGGCAAAACGAGCTGAAAGCCCTTCTGACTAAGAAGGACAAGAAGACCAAGAAACCCAGAGGAGTGATCAATATGGGTAGAAGGTTCAAAGGTCGTCCCAAGAAAGCTGAGGATGCTGAAATCCCTAAGAATGAAGAAGATGAAGAGAGAGATGATATCAGTATCAAGAACAATCAGGGAAGCCATGTAGGTTCTGATGGGGAAGAGGAAGAAGAAGAAGAGTATCCTGAGGACGAGGATGAATCTGATGAGAAGTATAGGCTACTGGAAGAGCGTCTGAGAAGTGTGGAAATTCAGAAAGTACCTGGGTTGGATTTTGAAGAATTAGGACTCGTTCCTGGGGTCGTTATTCCTCCGAAGTTCAAGACTCCCGTTTTTGCTAAGTATGATGGAATTTCTTGTCCTAAGATGCATCTGAGGTCTTATGTGAGAAAGATTCAGCCTCACACTGCTGATAAGAGGCTCTGGATCCATTTCTTTCAAGAAAGTCTATCTGGAACTCAACTCGAATGGTATTATAAGCTGGAAAGTGCTAGTATCCGCACTTGGGAGGATTTGGTTGTGGCTTTCTACAAGCAATACCAATATAACTCTGATCTTGCACCGACTCGCATGCAACTTCAAAGCATGTCCATGGGTCCTAAAGAAAGTTTCAAGGAGTATGCTCAGAAATGGAGAGATTTGGCTGGGAGAGTCCAACCCTCTTTAAATGATAGGGAGTTGGTAGACATGTTCATGGGCACGCTAACTGGCCGTTCTATAGTCACCTGCTGGGTAGTTCTTCTTCTGGGTTTACTGAACTCATTTTAACTGGAGAACGTGTGGAAAATGGTATTCGAAGTGGGAAGATTCAAGTGGGTTCTGCCTCTGGTACTACAAGGAAGCCATATCAAGGAAGAAATGAGTCTAATGCTATTCATAGTCAAAAGAGTCGTGGTAAGGAGGATCAGAATCAATCTGTTGGTGCCGTCCTTATCTCTGCACCAATATCTCAACAAGCTCCTAGACAAGACTACCAACGCAAGACTGATAGACCAAGGAGGCAATTCACCAAGATTAACATGCCTTTATCTCAAGCTCTGCAACATCTGTTGAAAGCCAACCTGATCACCATAAGAGATCCTCCAAAGAACGTCACCACTACATCTCTAAATTATGACCCTAATGCAAAATGTGTGTATCATTCCAATAGCTCTGGACACACTGCTGATAATTGTTGGGCATTGAAAAATAAGATCCAAGACATGATCGACGCTGGCGAAATTGAGTTCGACACCCCTGCAACTCCTAATGTGATCACTGCTCCCATGCCTAATCACAACAAGATTGCTAATGCTATGGATGGCTAGAAGGATGAACTTTTTAGATCATTAGATTTACTTTCATTTGCAATTTCTATTCTGTTTGTTTAAACATTCGAATTATGATAGACATTATCTGTTTTAATAATTATCATCAGTGCATTGCATATGATTGTCTTGAGTGCATTATTTCGTTATCACTCATTTTAAATTGCGTATTTACTTTGCATATGTTTTACGTTTACTCAACTCCTGCTAAAGTTGTATACCTTTTGAGGGAGGATGACGAAAATGATACCGCAACCTCATACAGTATGCTTTTGAGCGGACTATGCTGACGATGTACAGGCATTGTTTCAATTCCTAAACAGTGGAGATATAAGGATGTTAATCCCTCGTCAACCCCTTTGAGCCTAAGTTGTAGGAGTTTTCTTTCTTGAATAATTCAAAACCCTTGATCATAACCTGGGGCAGGGTAGTTCTCAGTTAATTCGGCTGTGCATTCTATTTTAAGAGAATCATTCAGTACACCTTTCAACAAAGGTTTCAATCACAAGCGATCATCCGCACACATCAAAGAAGTGTTGGAGACATCAATCAAAAGCCAACGATGGTTCATCAATCATTAAGCAAGGCAGTCAGTATCTTTCAAAAAGAAAAAAATGAAAAAAAACATATATACAAAGAAAAGCCTGCTAAGTCAAGAATCAAAAAGATGACTTAGGCAAAAATCAAGGCGTCCCGCTGACTGTAAGCTCAAAAGAGACAGTTCAGGCAAAAGTTAGGGGTATCAAAAAGATGAAAAAGAGAAGTCAATAAATTCCTGAACAACTCAAAGTTATGACTACCAAAAGGAAGAAGTGACTGCCATCTCAAAAGTTCTCTCTGCTTGTGAACCATCATCATTATCAAAGGTGCAAATCCAAAAGTCTCTTGGAACCTGAATGCATAAGTTGAGTTGACTGAGCTTAGGACTGAAGTTCATCACGAAGAGGGGTGGGTACAATCAAATTTTGAGCCATTATCCTTTGTTTCTTAACCGTGAACCAAGCCACGTTACAACCCTTGAAAGTCCTAATTGAAGCATGGTTAGTTCGAAAGCATACTGTCACCAAAAAAAAAAAAAAAAAAGGTATCCTGACTCCTTAAGGTTTACCAAAAACGAGGAGTCGGTATTTCATTCTTACAAACATTATTACAAATATCATTTTTTTTACAAGTGTCGTGTTTTTGCATCTCATGTTTTAAAGGTTTTTCAAAAATTCAAGACAAACGTATGCATTGCATCTCATGAATTCATTATTAAACATATTCTGCTACATAATTTCAAATGTTAGCATCAGAAAGAACTTGCACAGGGTACAACTAATGACTGAAAGTTATCCCGACAGACAAGATTACGCCGAGAAGCAATGTATCCTACGTATACAAGGGGCATGGCATGCTTTGCCCAACCAATCTGGGGCAATCCAGTCAAGATTATAAGAATCTCTCAAAAGCCAAACAATCAAAGGCATACACCTCAAGTGGGTTTCAAACTATTTGTCCAAACAATCTGGGGCAATCAAGTCAAGATTCCGAGAACCTCTCAAGGATGCCAGGGGCACGCATCCAAGAAAATCTGAAGCTACTTCTCAACCAACATAGGACATCATATTGGGCATATGATTACTAGGGGCATGTCTCCTAAAGTGCACATCTTATAAAGGCCTCGCAAGGCGAATCTTTCCAAAGTTCCTACTAAGCAGGGGCAAATCTATGAAAGTCCAGTTTAACATCTTGATCAATACTCAGTGGTGTGTCCCAATCAAATCCAGGAATGGTAGCTACTATAATGCTGGGGGCAACCTTCACCCATGTCTCCCCACAGAGCCGGATTCACAAGATCATATCCCCACAGAGTAATCATTAAGAAGATATCTTCAAACGCTCCCGATAGAGACATGACTGCCCAACAGAGTTTACATCTTCAACACTGTCGCTCTCCTCCAACATGATTTATCAATATCTTTATCACCAATCAGGGAACATCAAGTCACTGATCATCTCCAAGCAGAAATCATAAATTCCCAGCTGAGCATCTTCAAGACAAGATCAGACAGTACAATTACAAGGACATAAAGATCTACTTTCTTAATCAAAGACAACATAAATCATATTCACATATCATATGTCATAAACATGTTCATACACTGCATACATTACCTCGTAATGAACTCATACATAACATGCAAAAGCTCTCATTTATTTTGAGGGATTCATTACATAACCCATGCATCATGACATTGCATAAAGATTAACCTTACCTTTTTCAGAATACAGGTACCGACAAATGAACGAAATCTCCAATTTTCCAAGATCTAATTCAGCTACTACGAATGGTACTGACACGATCAACGCTCAAAGATCTAATTCATTTACCACGAACGGTAATGACACGATCACTTTCAAAGTCTAATTCAGCTACTACGAACAGTACTGACACGACAAAAGATCTAATTCGGTTACTACGAACGGTACTGACACGGTCAACTCTCAGAGATCTAATTCTATCATCACGAACGGTGTAGACACGGTCACTGACCTTCTCAGTCTAATTCAGCTACTACGAACGGTACTGACACGACAGAAGATCTAATTCAGATACTACGAACGGTACTGACACGATCAAATTTCAGAGGTCTAAGTCTATCATCACGAACGGTGTGGACACGATCACTGGCCTTCCCAGTCTAATTCAGTCACTACGAACGGTGCTGACACGACAAGAGAATCTAATTCTATCATCACGAACGATGAAGACACGATTATCTCCTCAGATCTAATTCTATCATCACGAACGATGAAGACACGATCATCTTTCCAAGATCTAATTCAAGTATCACGAACGAACTGACACGATCAATTCCCAAGGATCTAATTCATCTACCACGAACGGTAATGACACGGTCAACGCGCAAACAACATCTTCTCAAAATTCAACTACCAGATGGCATCCACAAGCCCATCTCCGACAAAAGTCCCTACTTCAAATAGGGCAAATTTCTTGGTATTCTTATGTTCAATCATCTTCCACCTTCAGATACCGACTGGCGCGCAAACCACTCTACATCTTCAGGTTTAAGATAATTGAACAGGGGCAGCTGTCATACCCCAAAATTTGCCCATGCTATTTTTCATACACAAAACCAAATCAAAAGACAAAGCTCCAAAACACAGTCTCCCACACAGAAGTTCTAAACTAGGGTTTGAATAATTCAGAGGAAAATCATTGAATCAATGGCTCAAGGTGGTTCCATAGGGTCACTAACATCCCAAAGTATCTCCATATAAAGTTTCAAGTCAAACAGAGCAAATTTAGTCCCTCAAATCCTGATTAGGTCAACAGTCGACTCCCAAGGGCAAAACAGTCATTATACGGTCAAAACTCAAGATATTTGGTCAACAACATTCTCATAACCCTAAAATCATCATTTGATCAAGGGTTGATCATGATGATGCAAGGAAAGAACAGAGAAGTCAAAAGTCAAAAGTTACTATTTTAGGCATGAACTGAAAAAATCAACCAAACTTTGAAAATTCACCAAATATTCATACTTCATCAGAAAAATTCCCACCAAAGCTCATTTTGAAGGGAATTCATTCCTCTATCCAATGGTCCAAGAACCAGAGCCCATAGGTCAATGGTTTAAGAGATATGGCTTCATACATTATAGGTCTTTTCCCAAAAGTCAACAAAAAAGACATTTTTTTCAAAAGGTCATAAAATGAGAATGGCAAATGATTTTGATATGGGATCAAAGACACTAGTTAGAGGACTCTCTAAGGTTTCCAAAAAAGTCCACAAGCTTGAAAAAATATTGAGATATGAAGGAATGGCATGGTGTACAAGTTCACCTATTTTCAAGAGTGTACAAGAGGGAAAAAAGCCTAAAACTCAAAATATTTCTAAATGGGCTTGCATTCTTTTTATTCTAACTTTATTCTAAGCCCATCCACGTGCTAGAACTAGGAGCATTTTATTCTTGCTATTTTATTTATTATTTTATGATTTTAATTAAATAAAATCATGATTTAATTATACAAAAATAATGCAAGATTTGATTTTTCTTTAATTTGAAGTCAAGAATTGAATCCAATATCTCCCACCAATCAGTATATTTCGTTCATGATGCTTGAATCCCAAGATTGGCCTAATATAGAAAGGATCCATGGCAAATTTCAATCAAATTTCCAATCACATTCAATTCTTGATTCAATGAAGATTTGTTCCAATTTTGTTGACCTAAAACACTCTAGTATATATACAGAAGCATTGCAGACCCTTAAGAAAAAAATTCGGCTGCAAAAACCTCAAACCCGAGTCAACAAAATCCAAGAAAAATAGCATTCGGTTTTGGAGTTTGAAGCATATTC